>NW_017671818.1:222751-228270 GCF_001879085.1 Nicotiana attenuata
AGAGATGCTTGAGCCAGTAATTGAAACAGTAAGCTGAGAAGAAAAATCTCAAGTGATTGGGAAGAAAAGACCTCCTGCACCATTTCCACAAAGGTTGGCCAAGCATTAAAGGAGGAGCAGTAATAAAAAGTTCTTGGAGATGCTCAAACAAATCTCAGGTAAACATTCCATTGATTGAAAGCTTTAAAGGAGATGCCGGATACGCTAAAATGATAAAGACTTGATTTCTCGGAAGTTTGACTTTCAGGACTTTGTCCACAGTGACACTTACTCAATCCTGTAGTGCAGTGGTATCTAGACCTATTGCTGAAAAGCTATCTATCCAGGTAGCTTTACAATTCCCATGCACTATTGGAATTTGCCTTTGCTAAGGCACTCTGTGATTTAGGGGCCAGCATTAATCTTATGCCCGGTTATTTATAAGAGGTTGGGGCATTTGGAGAGCTTAGACCCCACCTCTATGTGTTTGCAGTTGGCCGATAGGACTGTGAAGCGTCCCATTTTAGGATCCTTGATGATGTGCTTATTCAGGTAGGGAAATTCGATGTTCCCCGCAGATTTTGTAATCTTGGATTGCAAAGTGGATGAAGAAAGTCCTATAATCTTAGTACGACCATTCTTGGCCACGGGGAGAGTCTTTGATTGATTGCGAGATTGGGGAGCTCAAAGATGAGGCTCAAATGATGTAGAAATTATATTCAATGAGCAGAAATCGATGAGCGCGACCAAGTGAGTTCGCAAATTGTTCTCTTATTGATGCAGTGGATGTAATTGTAGAGTCTGATGATAAGAGCGATTGACGGTTGAGGATCCTCTTGCTGCATGCTTGACAAATTTGGATAGGTGAATGGTGAGGATTTGGCGAAATGGTGTTGGGCACTGGAAGGTAGAGGGTTCTGGGATAGAAATCTAGAGTTGAGCCCTTACACTTAGAAAAGAAGAGACCCCTCCAGCAAAGCCATCCATCGAGGAACCCCTAACTGGAACTAAAGCCATTTGCCAGCCCACCTCAGGTATGAATTTCTGGGCCGACTCCACATTACCTATTATTATCTCATCTGTTTGTTAGATGTGCAGGTTCAACAGCTTTTTACAGAGTATAAGGGAGTGCAAAACTGCCATTGGTGGACCATGGCAGACATCAAGGGATCAGCCCCGCCTATTGCAGTGCACAAGATTCTGCTAGAAGAAGGCACAAACCTTCCAGGGAACATCAGAGGAGGCTTGAACCCGAATATGAAGGAAGTGGTGAAGAAGGAAGTGATAAAGTGGTTGGATGCGGAATCATTTTCCCAATCTCTGACAGTACTGGGTTAAGCCCAGTTCAATGCGTTCCTAAAAAGGGTGGCATGATGGTTTGTGAAGAATGAACAACAATGAAACTAATCTCAACAAGAACTGTCACAGGTTGAGAATTTGCATGGATTATCGAAAGTTGAATCCTAGCCACCCGGAAAACCACTTCCCACTTCCCTTCATTGATCAGATACTGGATAGATTGGCAGGGAGGTCACACTTTTTGCTTTCTGGATGGGTACTTCAGGGTACAACCAGATCTCTATTGCACCTGAGGACAGAGAGAGAAGACCTCCTTCAGACTTGCCTATAGGCATTTATGCCTTCAGGAGGATGCCTTTGGCCTATGCAATGCACCCGCCACATTCCACTGGTGCATGAATGCCATATTCACTGACATGTAGAAGACATAATGGAGGTTTCCATGGATGACTTCTCAGTGGTGAAATATTCATTTGAGAGTGCCTAATAAATCTGACGCGTGTGCTGAGAACGGTGATCGAGACCAAACTTGGTTCTGAATTGGGAGAAGTGCCATTTCATGGTACAAGAAGGAATAGTCTTGGGGCACCGGGTGTCAAGCAAGGGAATAGAGGTAGATCGAGCAAAGGTTTGATGTAAAGCAAAAGCTGCCTCCACCAACTTCGGTCAAAGCCATAAGAAGCTTCCTTGGACATGCCGAGTGTTACACCCCGCAATATTACGCCAATATTAATTCCCGCAGTATAATATTACGACAATGTTATGCTCTGCAGTAATATATTACGATGATGTCACCCTCTGCAGTTATATATTACGATGATGTTACACTTCGCAGTAATAAGTTACGACAGTGTTGCACGCTGCAGTAATGTACGTTGAATTTGTCGTAAAGTAATTGACATCAGTCCAAGGAAAAGATTATTTAGGGATTATAAGGATTATGCTATTTCACAAGTGATTAGTAAATTCGTGAAGGCGAGAGGGGAAGCAAGTCGAAGAAAATGAATTTCGTTGAAGTTTGGCATATTGGGATAATACGGGCCGAACGTTAATACCCGGTATTTATGGACTAGTACCATAAAAGGTACCATGTGACCATGTTAGTAAGGTGTATAAGGTATGTGAAAAGTGAGTAATATTTTAAGTAAGTGGGAATAATTCTCAATTTACGAGTAATTTATAATTACCGGGTACCGGAATATTACCTAATTAATCCAAATATTTGGATAAGTATAAGTCCAAAACGTGGCAGCAAGGGACATATTGTACGAATGACTCTTGAGTCATTAAAAGTATGTGGCAAATTTTTGCCTTAATACAAGTGTGACTCATACATTATAGTATATGTGGCATGATTTAAAATGGAGGAATCTGTATGTTGCCAAAAACAAGCCTTCCTATTATTATTTAATAAGCTTAGATCTCACTACAAGGTGCATTTGCTTGATGATTATAAGTACATGTGGAGTAATACCAAGAGAGAAAAAAACGATGGTTGCTTTCCATTAAACCAAAGCAAGAAAGAGCAAATTGATAAACGAAATATGGTTTGCAAAATCGTAAGCCGATGCATGCAATATTTACAGAGGTGCAATATAAATTGTTTCCAAGAAGGGTTATGAGAGTATCGAATTAGTCAGTGAGTTCTTCCAACTCAAGGACGTGCCTCTTTCCTACTACTCAGGAATCCTCAGCGTCTCATTTTTGGTTTACGGGAGTTTAGTATTTGGAAACCTGCTCGTATCTCCAGGTATGTTAAGGCTATCCCTTTTTTCTTTTGGCATGATCGAATGTGAAATGAATACGCTATTTCATAATAAATCTACTCCTAGCAACTAAGGTTATTCATGTTGTTCTTTCCGTACAAAGTTATTCTAAGAAAGTATGTATGATCCGTAAGTCCTAGTGAAGTTCATATTGAGGGTATGTATGTCCATAATGTTCTTACGTCACTCCGAAAGGTCTAGAACGTGATTCCATGAGTCGAGCATGCATTATATATATGTATCTATTTTACTCTACTGAGCCGCGCTATAGTCGGCCGGGTATGGCACCTATTGTGCAACCACTGATCAGTTGGGTTTACCGAGCTCCACGTGGCCGGGTATGATTCTACCGAGCCTTATGATGGCCGGGTACGTTTTTACCGAGTCCTCTTTGAGGCGGGTACGATATGATGATGATGATGCCCACAGAGGCGAATGTTTTTAAAAGTTTATGTATATATATGTATTATGCATTTCATGTCAGTAGTCTCCAGTGGCACTCAGATGTTACAGGTTGTAGCTCCTCTATCTCTCTTTACATTACTGTTCTTATTTATGCTTTCCTGCCTTACATACGTAGTACATTATTTGTACTGACGTCCCTTTTGCCCGGGGACGCTGCGTTTCATGCCCGCATGTCCCGATTGATAGGTTGACAGTCCTCCTATTAGGCTATCAGCTCAGCGAAGGTGTTGGTGCGCTCCATTTGCTTCGGAGTTGCTTGTTTGGTTAGTATGATTTAGACGTGTATTTTTTGGTATGGCGGGACTCTATCCCGATCTTTATGACATTTATGTATTCTTAGAGGCTTGTAGACATATGTCGTATAAGTGAAAGATTGTACGGCCTTGTCGGCCTATGTTTGAGTTTATAAATGATTATGTTGGCCTACTAGGCCCGTATGTCACGTGTATATAATGATGTAATAAGAAAGATACGTTATGTTGGTACTCGGTTGAGTAAGGTACCGGGTGCCCGTCGCGGCCCATCGGTTTGGGTCGTGACACCGGGTTCTACCGGAGGTTCATTAAGGACTTCTCCAAAATCGCCAACCCTCTCTGTATGTTGTTAGAGAAAGATCACCCTTTTGTATTTTCTGATGATTGCAGGGTAGCTTTTGAGGAGTTGAAGCAAAGGCTGGTCACAGCACCCATAATCGTTGCCCCCAACTGGGAGCAACCGTTCGAATTAATGTGTGATGCTAGTGACTACGCGGTGGGGGCAGTGCTAGGCCAGCGGAAGGACAAACTGATGCACCCAATCTACTATGCTAGTAGGACGCTGAGCGGAGCCCAGTTGAACTACACAGTGACAGAAAAGGAGATGCTAGATGTGGTATTTACTTTTGACAAGTTCCGGTCCTATCTAATAGGATCCAAGGTAATCGTATACACTGACCATGCAGCTCTTAGATACTTAATAGAAAAGAAGGACTCTAAGCCACGCTTGATTCGTTGGGTGTTGCTACTGCAAGAGTTCGATCTTGAAATTCGTGACCGCAAGGGCACTGAAAATCAAGTCGCTGATCACTTATCACGACTTGAAGGAGCTGAAAATGTAGTAGAAGTTGAGGAAATTCTGGAAACTTTTCCAGATGAGCAGCTGCTCGCTACCACTCATCAGGAAGCGCCTTGGTATGCAGACTATGCTAATTACCTGGCCAGTGGTATTGTTCCTCACGACCTGTCATCGATCCAGAGGAAGAGATTCTTTCATGAAAGCCAATTGTATTACTGGGATGAGCCCTACTTGTTTAGAATATGGCTTGATAACATGATCCGGAGATGCGTCCCCGAGATCGAACAATCTTCTGTCTTGCAGGCTTGTCACGCTTCGGCGTATGGCGGTCACTTTGGAGGAATCAGGACAGCAGCTAAGGTGCTAGAGGCCGGATTTTTTTTGGCCAACGGTGTTCAAGGATGCTCACTTGTGGGTCAAGGGCTGTAATGAATGTCAACGCACCGGGAACATTTCCCGACGTCACGAGATGCCCATGAACCCAGTTCAAGAGGTGGAAGTGTTTGATGTTTGGGGGATAGATTTCATTGGTCCCTTCGTCAGCTCCTATGGCAATAAATACATTCTTGTTGCTGTAGACTACGTGTCCAAGTGGGTGGAAGCTGCAGCATTACCCACCAATGGTGCTAAGGTGGTGGTCGGGTTTCTAAAGAAGAACATATTCACCCGCTTTGGGACACCGGGTGCAATTATCAGCGACGGAGGCACTCATTTCTGCAACCGGGCCTTCGAGAAGTTGTTGGCTAAGTATGATGTGCGCCACAAGGTGGCTACTCCGTACCACCCGCAGACTAGTGGACAGGTTGAGGTGTCCAACAAAGAGATCAAGAGCGTATTGACAAAAACTGTAAACGCTACAAGAACTGACTGGTCAAGGAAGCTAGATGATGCATTATGGGCTTACAGGACAGCTTTCAAGACACCAATTGGTATGTCACCATATAAGTTGGTGTTTGG
>NW_017671818.1:228295-238617 GCF_001879085.1 Nicotiana attenuata
AGCTGAAAAGGTGGGATGTATGAAGAAATACAAGGCGCGAAAATGTGAATTTCCTATTTAACGACCCTGCCACCAAGTTAACAAGATGCTGCGTTCGAGAATTTACGCCAAACTGCCCATTGCACTTGGGTAGGAGATGATTGTTCGGGGTACGGTGCGTCAAGGCTACAGTTCCAACAATTCGCCAGGTGTTGCCGGCCTGCCCTCCGTTCACCAGTGACGTCGACTACTACCATGACAGACCAGGGGTGACATTGGGGAGTCATGACGCGATGTACTTTTGCACAGGGGGCAAACCCATTTGGATACGTGACCAAATAACCCTCAACTCCAACTCTTTCACCCACTTGCCAAGTATTGGTTGGACTGTTATCTGCAGCAGGTTCCTGCCATCCAGCAATACAACAGACGTGAACTTCAACCGGGCACTGTTGACTTGGTGCTTTTGTGACAAAAAGGATTTTGATGCGGCCCGGATAATTGGTATAAATGGTTTAGGGACCGCTGCTGACAAAGGGATTCTATTTCCCTTCCTTGGTTAAACCACACTGCCTGCTTGATGAGAAACACCCCCACCATAACTGCCGATAGAGGATTTGCCACCCAAAGCAAGCATTCAAAGCCTTCTAACATCAGAGTCCGCCGGGGGAATAAGGACCACAATTGAGATAGATGACGAGGATAATGATCCGGTCCCTCTTGCTCCATCCAGGAGGTCCCGCTGACAGTGCCGGACCATCTAGATACACTCATTCTGGAACTGGCATAAATCCAGATTACAGTCCACCAGGCCTATGCTGCGGTCCATGGCAAGAAAGAGCGTTGCAGATCTCCGCACCTCAGTGGATGGATCAACACAAGGATGGATTGCTATGTCCCAGAGGCAATCCAGGACTGAGAGCTGATCATGCTCTCTCCTGTCATAATTTAATAAATGGTTCCGTGCATTTACGGAGAGCTGCCATGTCGACCCCATTCGCTGTCTCCGGACTCTGACTAAGTCCTCAGGGAAAGTCTTCTAACCCTTCTGCTCTTTACTTTCATTTATATGACAAAATGGGGATATGCCATGATTTTTAAGTGTGGGTAGGCGAGACTTGCTGTGTTTGTATGTTGTATTATGTATTGCTGCTAATGTAGTGTAGCGTAGTGTTAGGTCAAAGTCGGAACTAATTTAAAAAAAAGAAACCCAAAAAACAAAGTTAGAGGACTCTTCCTGATGACGCGACTATGGGCACAACTCTTGAGGGAAGAGTCTATGTAGAGTTTTATTTTATTTTTATTTTCTTCTTTTAGGTAGTGTAGTACCTCCCCTTGGTTTTCTTTTGACCACGGTTTCTTTTCAAGGGTTTCTTGCAACCGGCGTTAGGTAGATTTTTTTCTTTTTGTAGTTGGATTAGATGGGTGAAGGTCAGAATGTAACCCCAAATGTGCACACTTTTGTAAAAAAAGAACTTGAGTAGTGTGACGTACTAGCTTGTTGTGGACTCATAATATATGCCCTTAATTTTCACATCTTGTCTTGCTTAAAACACTCGTATGATTATGTTGATCAACTGATTCGGAATGAGTTACATGCTAAGTGTTGTGAGTGTTACTTGCATCCTATGCTGCATATGATACCTAGAACTTGCCCTGCTGTGTTTGCAAAGCGAAATGAAGTCTTTGGTTTTAGAGCATGAATTGAGGAATTTCTTTTTGCAACCCTTCTATACTTGAAAATCCACCTGTGCATTATTACCATAGTTAACCCCTTGAGGCCTGAAGCCTGTTCTTTGATAACCTATAATGATCTAAATCGCTGTGTTTGAATAAGCTTAATTGTTCTGAAAACCTTTACCTCCTATTAAGCCTTGAATCACTAAAAGAATATACAAAAGTCAAAGTGTTGGGGTGGGAGAGAGTTAGTGAAAAAAGGGAATCAGCAATGAAGGTTTTGATTGGTAGCTGCATGTACAATAAAATCTCTGGGGAAAAAAAAAAGAAGCCAGTTGCTACCTAAGAAAAGTGGGGTCAACAAAATGAAACAAAAAATGTGCGAATAATGATTGGGTTGAACTATTAAAGGTGAAATAAAAGGAAGTGTGTATTAAAAGTGCTTAGGGATTAGTCACTATATCCAAATATATCCTACCCGTCCCTTAGCCTACATTACAACCTATTTAAAGACCTTCTTGATCTTTGACTGAATGGCTCGATTAGTAGAGTATTACACTAGGGGCAAGCTTATGGTATTCTTGCTGTGGCCATGTGAATGCTCTTTGCGAGAGTGAGTAAGTCTTTCTATATTATGGTTCCTTGTTGTGAATTTTATGTGTGTGGAAACTTCTTCTCAGATTTTGTTTATGTGAGGGCAAATACGACTCAGCGATATAAAAAAGTGAGTCTTCACTTCTGCTTAGAGTAATTAGAGGAGCACAAGTGTGTCTTGGCATGAGAGTCTGCATTTGAGAAATATGATTGCTGCACTGCTATAGTCGATCATTGATAATAGCAGGTGTACATAAATGGGGCAATGCATAGTGAACAGTTAGGCCTAGTGATTGTAGTTTAGTTTGGCTCGAGAGTACGTAGCAAGGCGTCTCGGGAATTTAAGTGTGAGTGTCGATAATAGGTGAATTTGACTATAATCACACCTTAAATAATCACCTTCTTGTGTAGTTTTAATGCTAAAAAGTGATAACAAATGCTCTTATTAGTGCTTTTCATATTTGGCAGGTGATAATATGTAATAAGGGAAGCTAAGGACAGTTTTGGGGTCCAAAAATTGGAGAAAGAAGAGGCCAAAATGTGTAAAATTCCCAATGAAGCTACGCCCTGCCAGCCCTTAGGATCAGAAAAATGGTTTCGCCGCGGTTCTACCTGTGACCCATAGGGCAGAACCGCCGGTGAGGACAGGCAAGTCTCAGAACTTTAGAAGATTCAGAGAGGGTGAGTTGGCTGCGGTCTACCGTCGAGCCGGCGCGCACAGAACCGCGGCAGCGCAGCAAACAAGTCAGGGGTACAAAGTATCAAATACACGGGATTTTTAGACCTAAACCCTATTTAAAACATTAGACTTCGCCCAAGAGAGGCATGTATTGATTTTTAAGGTTCTTAGCAAGGAAAACCATTGTGAGAGAATACTCCAAACATCTTTCTTCTTTACTTTTGATTTTTATGATGAATTCTATCTTAGTTTATTTTCCCATAGCCATGAGTAGCTAAATTCCTTGTCTAAGGTTTTGATGGAACCTATTGGGTGATGAACTTCTTTTTTATGTGAATACAAATTGCTAGTTTAATCTCTATTTGTTCAACTTCGTATTTGTTGTAGTTAATTGACAGGATCCTCAATTAGCTGTGCCTATTTAGTGTGCATAACTTGGAAAAGAGTGCATATTTAGGGTATTGTTGAACAACACCACTCCTAGATTATTAGAGGAATCTATAATTGCGGGTTTAAAGGCGGGATTAGGGATAACGAAGCCTTGGGTGTAATCTAAAGTGAATCGTGCTAAATAAAGTAAGCTAGTGTATCTCGGGAGAGTGCAATAGTAAATTACTGTGATTACTCGGGAGAGATTTACGGTAAGATTAGCGTTCATGATTGATAGAGATGTGTTGGTAAATTTGTATGAGCATAAACAGAAGGGATTCCATCAATAGGGAAAATTATTGCCTTATCTTTTTATCATAATAGTTTACAACCTTATTAGTTTAGTTTACAGCCATTTAGTTACTTGCACCGCGTAGTTGTTAAAGAACATTCAACTGAGATTTGAATATTTGGGAAGCTGGTTCTGAAGAATTAGTGGGTCTGAAGATAGTGATTGATAGGTTAACTCACTGTGGATTCGACCCTGGGCGTAATACTCGGATTATATTTGCAACGTCCGCAAAGTCCTTTTTATAAGGCATAGTTGGGCGTGATCTATATATGTCTACGTCTATCCAAAGCAATAATTAATTGGAGTCCAATAATGACTTATGAGTTGCATCTTTATTAGCCATCATTGTTTTTGTCGACTTCTGAATTGTTGTGCTGTCGGAAGTGACTTTTCGTCTATGCAACAGAAAATAATATGGGGCTCAATTTTGGATTACTGTCACCATATCTTCTCCGTTTTTAATAATTTCTATGAGTTGGTATTGCCATTTTCCAGGTTTTTATTTATTTTATAATATATGGAAGGTTAGATGGGCACTGATATGATTACCAGTATATTAATGACAAAACAACTAATAGGGTGTTTGGCTAAGCTTATAAGCTGGTCAAACTAGCTTATAAGTACTTTTCGACTTATTTATGCATTTGGTAAAGTTAAAAGTGCTTATAAGTCAAAAATAAGCCAAAAGTCATAAGCTGGTCATCTCCAGCTTATGAATATTTAGCTTATAAGCACTTTAAGTTTGACCAAAATTTTTACTATATTATCCTTAAAATATTTCTTTTTCTAACAAAACTCCTACATCGATACTCACTGCCTCAAGTATCTTATCTAAGCACAATTGAATTTAAAATAAAATGACAAATAGAATATTTTGTATTTGAATCGATCTGGAATCTAAAATTTTGAATAAATTACGCCTTTATAAGTACAAACAGTTCTAAGGTTATTTAAGTCATTTTAACAGAAAAGAGCTATCAAGACTTTTTTATCAAATACTGCAGCAACTTATTATCAATTTCAGCACTTGTATCCAAACGCATAACTGCTTATTTATTAAATTAGTTTCAGCACTTAAAAATGTTTTTCAGCACATAATGCTTATCAGCAACTTCAAATCAACTAATCCAAACGGGCTCTAAGCATTTTACGTTTATGTTGGGGGCTTTGAGCTTTACTTACTACTTAGGCACTACTGGTACACCCATTCTTATCTGTCCACACATATATACAACCAAGGAAAAGCTTTTTCTCTAGCAAGATTCGAAAATACATATAAAGGACGACGCCAGCCTTTATGTGTAATGAATGGCGCAGAATAACTTCCTTTCCAAAAGTGAGGATTTCACATAATTTTGGATTGACTAAGAAAGTCAAAGCAGAAATTTTTTGTGAGAGACGTATGGGATAAAAAGAAGTCAGTATGAGTTTTAAGCAGCTGTCCATCTTGTAAAAAAAGCACATCATATAGTAAAAAGGGACGACATAGACGCACATAGCTCCTACATTGTAAGGTTTCATACTATGATGGCTGATTTTCAAGGCTTGTTTAATTTGCTCTGTAACCATTAGAGATTACACGGTCCCTCGTTAAGAATTTTCATTGGAGTTCATAAACGTTAATATTTTGAGTTGGATATTGTATTACTCCCTCCGTTATAATTTAGATGACACATTTTACTTATCGAGAGTCAATTTGACTAAACTTTGAAGCTAAATTGAATTAGTTCAACTCAATATTTTAAACTTAAAATTTAGATAATCAGAAACTATACGAGAAATACTATAAGTTACAATTTTTCTTTTGTTAATATGATAAAAATTCTATTTTAAAATACATATATTGATCAAACTTCACACATTTTCATTTTCGATAAGCGAAATGTCATCTAAATTGTTACGGATGAAGTAATATTCTTTCATATGGTATCATAACCAAACTTTGGTGAGTCCTATTGTCCGATCGACCACTTTCTCTCCTCATGTCCTATTGATATGGACTCATATCTTTAGACTCAACTCATGAAGCTGCTCTTCTACTTCTCTTTGCGTCTCTCAAATCGATCATCAAGCTGCTATATTGCTCTAGGACTATTTTGAGTCTATCTCCCTCTACTTTAGGTCCACTCTTTATCTAGTGGGCGTTTGGTCATAAGAATTGTAAAATTTCCAAAAAAGGTGAATTTTTTTTTTAAGTGAAACTGGTATTTGAAAATTAGTAGGCGTTTGGACATGAATTCCAAAATAAATTTTCAGATATGGAATTTCACTAAAATTTGCATTGAAGATGAAGTTGTGTTTGGTTTTAATTTTTGTAACATATTTGGATGTCTTTTTTTGCAAAACCATGAAATATGTATACCCCATAACTTGTAAAAAATATCAAAACCGTCCCAATTTAATTATCCTACTTTAATAAACAATCAAACATGCTAAATTGTTTAACTGTTATCATATTCTGCTTTACTTCAATATACAGAAGATGCAAATCAATATCACATTTTCTAACATAATCCGCTTCCCACTGCTATTACCGGTACTTGTATTCATATTCACAGTCCCGATACCAACATGGTAGTCGTCACAAGAAAATGGTTCACTATCCGCTACAGTAGCTTTATCTGATCGTCGGGGGAAACAGGTGGGTAGTTGTAGGTTAATAATTGATGGGGTCATTTCATAAATTTTAAAAGTATAGGGTACATTTGTAAAATTAAAAACTAGTGAAAATGCATTTTCAATTGGAAAACTGGTAAGACCCAGTTTTTCAAATTTGAAAATGTATTTTCAAGTGAAATTGAAAAAATTGGTAAGATATTAATAACCAAACATTGTTTTCAAAAAAAATTTGGAAAAAAGGAAAAATTTTGTATGTCCAAACGGGCTCTTAGAGTTGTGTTTCGACATGAATATAATTTTTGGTTATTTTTAAATTTTTGTGAGTGATCTGAGTGAAAATTTTGAAAATTAGCTTTTTAGAATTTTTTCATTTTTCGAAAAAATTCAAAATTTGTCTTCAAGCGAAAATTGAAAATTTTATGGCCAAACACTGATTTCGAAAAAAATGAATCTTTTTCGGGGAAAATGTGAAAAATTTCATGGTCAAATAGGCACTTAACGAGCCTCTCGCCACTGAGCGTGCAAAATTTTTCATATTAGTGGACAAAACTTAAATCCGATTGGCAAAGGTTGTAATCTTTAATTTCTAAGAGGGAACTGAAATATCTTACATGTTTGCTTGAACTAGAAACTACTAGTTACTATGCTGTGGTACATGAGTTATGTATAATTAACCTGCTTCTTTTTAATGTTTTGGTAAATTATTTTGAACTTGTCTTATAATATATACCTGCAAAAGACACTGTTAGCCTTGATTTTTAGCATAATCGTTGACTTAATAGCTCTTAAAACAGACTTATAAATTGTTTATAATGATAATTACTGTACCAGAGGACAATTATTAGAGATAAAAAGGTCAGCCAAAATTTCACTTCTATCAATTAATAAATCCGGATAAGAGAGTCTAATTTCTATCACCGGGTCAACCAGTTAGCCACGCAACTTTCAGTGGGACCCGTTTGTACCATTGAGTCCACGTGTACTAGCTGCTGACGTGACCCACAGCCTCATTAATTTCACGGCAAGGACTAAAAAGACAAAAAATATCACAAGAGCCATGCCAAGATTTTCAATAAAGCTAGCTGGAGGTTTTGTTTTTCCATATTTAATTTTGAAATTTTCTTTTTCTTGTTTTTGGGAGGAAAGTGGTCCTACTTAATGAAACCTTTGGTACTTTGCCACGTACAACTCTCAATGGTCAAACCTTCTATTTAAGCTATCCCTTTTTAATACAAAACCCATGCAATTATAGATACTTTATTTGTACGTGAAAAGACAACTATAGAGAACACGTGTCACCTTTTTTAATCTCCGGCCACCATAGTCGGCGACGTTGTCGCCGGTGTGTTGACTGTTGGGATCTATGAAACCGTATTGACGTCTAAGATTTAAAAAAATCTCGATTAGATTTTGTATTTCCATTATTGGAAGATTATCGACCACTTGGGGTATGATTATGAATAGAGTCAGTTTTCCACTGAGATGACATAATTTATTTTAAAATATTAAAGAAAGGGTATTAATTTATTAATTTCTTACAAAATAAAGAGTAAATGAGGAAAGTCTTTGATATGATTGTGACTTGGGTTATGAGCTGTCTATCCATGCCAATAATTAAACTATTTTAAGTTGAATCATAACATCATCTCTCTAATATTTTTTAGAGGACTCTTGTCTCATGACACTACGTATATAGTGTCATAAATTATATAGAATCTTTTGTTTATATATTTTGAAGACATATTAATGGACGGATGAATTATATTTATGGTTATGGAAAGTCATTGATACAAGAACTGCGACAAGCATCATCTATGTCTATGAATGCAAATATTTTTCCTTTTAAATGCTTTTACTTTAGCTTATCTTGTTAACTTCTATTTATTGTCTATCACTTGAGACGTCAATTAAAAATAAAAACACATATAGACAATCAAATTATATAGAGGCGGACCTAGTGCATAAGGTACTTTGGCTGAAATCCTGTAAATATGTTAAAACATCACTAAATAAATATAAATAATAGATTTAAACCTAGTAAATTGAATAAGTTGTGATAGAAATCCAAAGACAAAGTTATAATATTCAAATCCTGGATTGCCTCGAAATTATTTAAGCAATGTTACAGGGAACTTCTAATTAAGTTGGAGAAGAAAACAAAGAATGATTCTTTATTATGATAAAATGAGGTTAAGAAAATAGAAATCCTAATTAAAGAGGTAATATTTTTTCTTTCAGGAATTAACAACATGTCCAAAAGCTCAGAGGTAAAAAAACACCTCTTCCGAACTGTATTTTCTGGTTCCTTAAAAAGAGTAAATTACATAAATTCATTAGTAGAATCCCAAATATTTGGGATATCAAAGTTCAACATGTCGCTGCAGTAGCTATCTCTCTCATCTTCAGTACTATTGCTGCTGCTGTTGTTGAGATAAGTTGAGTTTGAATTCAATGGCGTAGGACTTGATGAAGGCGTCGATAAATTTGACAAAACAGATTGGAAGCTGAAGTTGTTGCTATCGTTGGATTGAAATGTTGAACCATCGGACGGTGGAGGATCCCTGATGGACTGATCCAGCTCATGATAGTACCCATAATTTTGTACAGCAAAGTAATCATCTGCTAAATTTGAAGGAACCCCATTGCTTTGCCACTCATTTACTTGGAAATTTTGTGAGCTGAAGTTTTCAAGATTTGATGAGAATTGTTCCATATTTGTAGGTGGCTGCATGAGTTGAGCTTCACTTGAAAATGGAACATTTGAGGTAGTACATAAAGTGGTGCAAGTTGGAATATCTTGAATAGGGTTTTGAACTTGGCTAGTAATTTGGACCATTTGTGGCAATTGGTTTTGGACTTGAGGATTGCATATTTGATTTTCTTGAAGATTATTTGGCATTAAGAAGTTAGAGTTTTGGCGTTGGGAGGATAAAAGAGAAGTAGCTAATCTCAAAACTTCAGGATTTACCAGAGGTTGAACATGACCAAACAATCTTGAAAGATTCATTTGATGAGATGAATTGAAGAGTGAAGGGTTTAAAATGGAAGAAAGATCAAGAAGATCAAGGCGCGGACTATGAGTTACTGGATCAATTCCCATTCTCAAAAGCCTTTTTCTGATGTGAGTATTCCAGTAATTCTTGATTTCATTATCAGTTCTACCGGGCAAACGTGCAGCAATAGCAGACCACCTAAGGCAACAAAAAAAGACACAAAGTTAGAATCAAACTCTAGGAACATGACAAATTAAAAGACATAGATATGTAGAATCTATCAATTCAAACAAGTCCAAATGTATATAGAAAATGAGAAACTTTTATAGTAATAATTAAATTATGACAAAAAAGTACATACTACAACTTTTCAAAGATTTGATTAAATAAAGAAACTTACTTGTTCCCTAAAACACTATGCAGTTGAATGATTGTCTCTTCTTCTTCAAAAGAGAACCTTCCTCTTTTAATATCTGGCCTTAGATAGTTTGTCCAACGAAGCCTGCAACTCTTTCCACACCTTTGAAGTCCTACACAATACCAAAACAATTATTAAAACTTTAATATAACAACTTTTAATAATTACTTGCTACAAGTTTAAGAATGATATATAAGAGAAGAAAATTAAAATACCAGCATTCTTTGGAAGAGTTCTCCAATTTCCATAGCCATGTTTTTGAATGTAATCAATGAGCTTTTGATCTTCTTCAGGGGTCCATGGACCCTTCTTGAGTCCATTTTTATCACAACAAGGAGCTCTTCCCATGGTGAGTATGTAGTAGTTTTCACTTAGTTTCTTTAAAGTTTTTGTCTGTAAAAGGAATACAGAGAGAAAAGAGAGTAGTAATTAAGTGTTGTGGGGAAGAAGAAATTAAGACACAAATATTGCTGGAGATTAAGTAAGGGGAGGGGGTATATATAGGGAGGATTAGAAAGCAAGGAAACAAAGGGAAGTCAAAGGGATTCGGTGGCCGTCCTCTGTTTATCGCTATGGCAACGTGTCCCCTTCTCTTTTGAGATAAAGTGTGAATTCAACCATCACTACAGCCTGCCCCTCTTT
>NW_017671818.1:238637-247867 GCF_001879085.1 Nicotiana attenuata
ACCCCCAAAATAGTAAGGGTGTGCGTACGTGGGGTAGCATAAATAATTCAAAGTTTAACTTTAACTTTTATGCATGACTACATTTTTTTTACATTTCAAATAAATTGAATTTGGGAATATCGTAGATATGATAATTACCTAGCTATAACCAGTTAGTATACACTAATATTATATATATATATATATATATATATATATATTTCAAATTATTATCGGTAATAAATATGTTTGCAACTGCGCGCTACGGGAAAAGTGCATCTATTTGGAATAGTTTCACGATTGTAAAATGGTAAATTTAAAAGTTCTATCAAATATATCAGGTATATGTGATAAATCAAGAAGATATGTCGCAAGAACATAATTCCATCAGTATTTATGCATCACCACCAATGAGTGTGGAAATATGGATAAATTCCATCAACCTTAATGAGATGTCTCTTGTTCGAATTTTAAGAATGAAAAATTCTTGAGAAGGAGCATTTTTCATTTAAACGAATATACGATGTAAATTTGAATTAATCAGTATTGAGTGTGCGAACAAAATCCTACATTGCAGCTAAAAAAATTGAGGGCCTACGTATAAGATGTTGAAATCTCTTAATAGTGTGAGGCCTTTTGAAAAAAAATCGTGCGGGCTTGACCCAAAACGGAAAATATCGTACCATATTAAGAGTATTGTTTACCCTCGAATCCGGATAACAATTGAATTTATATGGGGTTTTAAGGATCCGTGAACTAAAAGATACAAAAGGTTTTTAGGTTGAGGAAAATAAAGATAAAGACTCAACAATTGCTGTTAAAGTAAATAATCGCAGAATATAATATTGCTTAGAACAATTGTGCTTGATGACCTACAAGAATTTAGAGAGATCCCCTTTTATACATTCTGATTAAGGGTAAAAATAAGGTAGGTAAATTGATTACATCGTGGATCCCTGTAATTACGCCTTAATGGCCTGAAGTGGTTGAGAAAATCACGTTTGGGCGAGATATCCGGCGACGCTTGGTTATCCGTTACGAGTCCGGCTTCCGACCTTGTGTGTTTCTCCATCCGGTGGTGACTCCTATCGAGCTCTGTAACGGTCTCGAAATGACTCGACCTCGGTTGTAGACGTGGCCGTCGTTCTACCTTGCATCCAGGTCGGGTTCGATGGCCCCGACTTGCTCCGGACCGGACCCAACCCGGTCGGGCTCAAGCAAAAAAGGGTATCACCCAATACAAGTATATTTGAGCTAGTTTAGCCCAACGTCAAAATAGTATTCCTCTAAACTTACTAACCAATACTTCATTTTACGGCGGGGTGCCTTGTCCTGCTTTCAGGGTTCGTGTTAGCTGCTTTCAAATTTGAAGAATCCCCCTTATAAGTAATTAATCTCTTTATTTTTTTTTAAAAAAAAAAAAAAGAAGTAACCTCCCTTTCACCAAGATTTATAGTAGTGGTATTAATTAACGTGGTCTCTCACGCAATCTGTGATTTTAATTTTGAATGTCTCTCTCCTGTATTAAATTTCTTTTTCCTAAAAAAAAAGGAAACTCTTCTTTATTATTAGTGTTACTATAGGTTTAATTTGTAGTAAGGAGTATTACTTACTGCCACATTACGGCGTCTCACATTCGATTGCATGGCTTCGTTTTAAAATTTAAAGGCGGCTTCCTCTAGCCATGTTGGGCTTCCGTCCACAATTTCATTGGCTTCCGTCTCTAGCCTCGCTCGTTTCTATTTCTATTCAAATTTAATTTTTCTTCCTTTTTAGTCAAAAAATTTCCAGTAGTATGGAATGGTTTAAGTTTAGCATAATTGTTTTCTTTGGTTCTTTATTGTGGTTCAAAATAATTTGGAGGAAGCATTTCAATATATGATTATTAAAATAGAGATTGGCGATTGTCAAAATATGTGATCAGCATTTATTACGTTTTATATATGTATATGGTTTATTGCGAGGGGAAAAAGAAAAGAAATAAAAAAGATACATTCCTAATTGTTTGGTCTCATGATTTTTTTTACTTTTACATCATTTTTGTTTTAAAAAAAATCTTTCAAGAATTATCGCAAACCAAAAAAAAAAAAAAAAAAAATCCATTTTACCCCCTTAACCTTTTTTTTTTTGGGTCAAATAGCCCCCTTAACCTTTAAGGGTTGAGAAACAATACTTCCTCACATTTTGAATGGGAAAGGGAACCCCCTTTATGCAATATTTTTATTGTGAGAGTTTCTTTTTAAAGGAAAGATTTTTTTTCTCTCTCTATCCTTTCAAAGGTGAAGTATGATATTTTTCATCTAAACCAATACTTGAATTTCGTCTTTCTTGCTTGTAAAATTGAAGATATTTTTCTATTATATTGAGGTTACATTGAGGCCGTTGTTAAAAATTTTGCAAATAAAGAAAAAAAATCATGTATACAAAATTCAAGAAATATGATGAACGCACATTCACCACAGATGCTTTAGCATTTCAATTTGAAGGGAAAAAATACATTGAAATAGTAAATTCTCTTACATATATATTAGATGAAAGCATTGCTGCCATAAGTATTAATTTATTTATGTATTTTCTTTGTATATTAAAATTATTATACTAAAGCAATTATTAAAATTTACTTATTTTGAAAATATCTTTATTAAACAGAAACTATAGTTAATAATGTCACATTTAAAAATTTATTACGGAGGCGTTTTGCATTATATCATATCTTAAACTATGCAAGAAAAAGGTTAAAATAGCACGGTATAGCCAGTTTTCAGATTAGTCATTCAAAAATATCCAGCGTTTACCAAGTCAATAAAAAATAGCCACTATTTTGCTGCAGCACAGACCGGTCCAGCATAATATACTGGAGTTCGGTGCACCTGTGTATGAACTCTAGCATATTATGCTGGACCGGTATACTTTGCTGGGTCCAGCATAATATACTGGAGACTGGAGCACCGGTGCTCCAAACTCCTGTATATTATGCGGGACCAGTATACTTGCTGGAACTCTTTCTAGTGTACTTATGTTGGAACTCCATCATATTACGCTGGAGTTCCAGCATACTTTTCTTGGAACTGTATTGGGAAAAATTATATTTATGTATATGGTGACGTGTCATGATGTATAGACTGGTCAAATAGTCAAAGAAATAAGCTTGGTTAACAGATACGAGCAACAACAGATACGAGCAACGACAGATACAAGCAACAACAGATATGAGTAAATTAAATGGAGGGGGTGCGAGCAGTCATACAAGTAATTCAACGCTTTTACCTATTCAAGACATTTGAAACTCAAAGATAGTGAAGAATCAAAGGAATGAATCTAACAGCAAAAAGGAGCCCAGATACAGCATTTAATGAGTATTAATTATTGGAAACGTTAGAGAATATGTATTTAATGTATATAATTGCATAACGTAACATTTAAAGTCATTAATTGCCTATAATAGCATTATTATGACAAAGGTAAGGCTCGTATCCCAAAAGAGCTATAAAAAGGGAAGAAACAAACGATTGTAGGGAGAGGTGACTATTGGAATATACTTTGATTTACCAGCTTTCATACTTGGGTATTCTAAAATTTCTTTCTTTATTTATTTTTTCGATTATCAGTAACCCGATTCTTCTAAATTCTAGTTTTGACTAAAATCCTATTTTTTGGTTAAACAAATTGGTTCCGTTACCGGGAATCTGATAATCAAGTATATCTCAACCTAATTTTCTTGATTGCATCAATCATGTCAAACAACAATGACAACACTCAAGGAAACCCAGAAATTCAAACAATCCAACAACTTCAGGGAGATTCTCCACGAGGCTCTCCACAAGGTTCTCCACGAGGCTCCCCACGACGGTCTCGTGAAGGCACTCCTGATGGATCTCACACAGATGGACAGGCTCAATTCGAAAATGTTGAAACCATGAATGAGGCTTTGCAAAAACTTATTGCCTCTCAAGTCAATAAAGCTCTTCTAGCTTTTGTTAGCCAATTGCCTGCTGTTCCACCCACATCTACTCCAAACAACAACACTTTGGAGAATCCTCGTTCAGGATTGGTTAATTCAGGCAGCCGTGGAACCCCTAGTGAAACACAAGAGAGAGACCCAGGTAATCCAGTTAACTCTGATTTACAGAATCTAGTACTAACCTTGCAGAAACAGCTTAAGGAGCAAAATGAACGCATAGAGCAAATACCTGGAGTACCGCCCGTGATCAAGGGAGTAGATATAGATAAGTATTCCCAACAATCATGGAAGCCAAGTGCTGCTCCCCTCCCAATTCTAAAGAAGTTTAAGATGCCTGATATTCCAAAGTATGATGGTACATCAGATCCACGAGATCACGTTACTGCATTCACAACAGGTGTCAAGGGCAATGATTTGACTAAGCAAGATATTGAGTCGGTCTAGGTCAAGAAATTCGGTGAAACACTCACTAAAGGGGCCTTAACATGGTATTCTCTTTTACTTGAAAATTCTATAAATTCGTTTGCTGAGCTTGCAGATTTATTTATCAAAGCACACTCGGGAGCTCAAAAAGTTGAAAAGCGAATGGAAGACATCTTCAAAATCAAGCAAGGAGACTCAGAGTTGCTTAGAGAGTTCGTAGATAGATTTCAACGGGAAAGAATGACGCTGCCACGAGTACCTGACAATTGGGCAGCCATAGCCTTTGCTAGTAATTTGAATGAGAAGAGTTCAGAAGCCACGAGGCGACTCAAAGAAAGCCTTCGAGAATTCCCAGCAACAACGTGGAATGATGTCTACAACAGATACAGTACAAAGATGAGGATTGAAGAAGACATTATTTTACGACATAAAACAGAAGAAAAGGTAAGCTCAAGGCGTGTGGAAAATGAAAAGAGATCCGGTAAAAACAGGTACGAGCCATATATGGGACCTGCGGGGAAAGACTCACGATCAAGACAAGATAATCAAAGGTACGATCACAAACCTAGAAACAAGGAGTCAGGCTCCTCATCGAAGTTCGAAAATGACCGGAACACACGAGGGTCACGAGACGATGATGGAAGTCTAAAGGCAAGGTTCGGTGGTTACAACTTCAACGTAAGCACCTTTGAACTCGTGGCTGTTTTAAGAAGCATGGGAGATAAGGTACGATGGCCAAAGGAAATGGTATCTGAACAGACGAAACCCTGATCACTGGTGCGAATTTCATAACGATCATGGGCATAAAACAGCAGATTGCAGGTTTCTACAAGGTGAAGTTGATCATTTGTTAAAATAGGGGTATCTTACTGAGTTGTTCAGTGAGAAAGGTAAACAAGCATACATGAAGAACAGGCAGGAGCCTCCAAAACCACCTTTGCCCAAGAGAACTGTCAATGTTATAAGTGGAGGTGAAGAGATCAATGATGTATCATATAAAAAGGTTTCAAAAGTGACAATTACCCACGGGAAGCGGCCTCGACATGTACTGGAAGAGGAGAATGTTATATACAATAACGCAGACGCCGACGGACTCATAACTCCGCATAACGACGCACTGGTAATATCTTTACTTGTACATGATACTAATGTGAAACGAGTTTTGGTTGATCCAGGTAGTTCTGTAAACATTGTTTTAATACGGGTATTGCACGAGATGCAAGCGGAGGATAAATTAATTCCAAAGGCGCATACTTTGTCGGGATTTGATAACTCTAGTGTTGTAACAAAAGGGGAGGCAATACTTACTACATTCGCAGAAGGCGTCCTTAAAGATACCAAATTTCAAGTTGTAGATATGGAAATGGCTTACAATATGATTCTTGGGAGGCCATGGATTCATGACATGGAAGCTGTTCCTTCAACTTTACATCAAGTAATTAAATTCCCATCTCCATGGGGAATATGCCAAATCAGAGGCGATCAACAAACATCTAGAAGCATCAATTCCGTTGCAGATTCAACTGTTAAAGGTGAAGACAAATAGCAATTACAGAATTTAGGTGAGGGTAACACGGAGTCAACCTCACCTGAGCAAAAGCAAACAGATCTGGATTCAAGACCTGATACCATTCAAGAACCGGAGGAGAATGAGAACATCAAAACAATGATAGAAGAGCTAGAGGCCGTGGTGTTATTTATACATTGGCCCGAGAGAAAAGTGTACATAGGAGCTAATCTTAGCCCGGAGGTAAAACGTAAATTGATTGAATTTTTAAAAGCTAATGCATACTGTTTTGCTTGGTCCCATTCTGACATGACAGGGATACCACCGGAAGTCATGACTCATAAGTTAAATGAAGATCCATCATATCCTCCCGTCAAGCAAAAGAAAAGAAAGCAAGGAACTTTCAGAAATAAGGTGATTCAAGAGGAAGTTCAAAAGTTGCTAAAAATTGGTTCAATTCGTGAGGTAAAATATCCTAACTGATTAGCTAATACTGTTGTGGTTCCTAAGAAGAACGGTAAGTGGCGAGTCTGTGTAGATTACACAGACCTTAATAAAGCCTGTCCAAAAGATTCCTTTCCTTTACCGCACATAGATCAGTTAATTTATGCTACTGCAGGGCATGAGCTATTAAGTTTTTTAGATGCATATTCAGGCTATAATCAAATCAAGATGGATCCAGGAGATGAAGAAAAAACTTCTTTTATAACAGACAGGGGGACTTACTTACTCCCTCTGGTCCAAAATAAGTGATTGTTTGGCCTTTTTTTTGTGGTCCAAAATAAGTGATTTTTCAGATTTCAAGAATGAATTAATTATTTTTTTCCTACATTGTCCTTGAAGTAAATGGTGTTGGAATATGTGTTAAGAGTGTTTATGTGAGATAGTAAAGGTTAATATGGTCAATTCCATTGCTAATTAATGCTAAAATGTGGATTTCTTAATTTGTGTGAAAACATCCAAAAAATCACTTATTTTGGACCGGAGGGAGTACAAGGTAATGCCCTTCGGTCTTAAGAATGCAGGTGCAACGTTTCAAAGGTTGGTCACCCAAATGTTTCAAGAACATTTAGGTAAAACCATGGAAGTATATATAGATGATATGCTAGTTAAGACTCAACATTCAGAAGATCATATATCGCACCTATCTGATACGTTTAAAATTTTACGAAAATATAATATGAAATTGAATCCATAAAAATGTGCATTTGGTGTGGCATTAGGAAATTTTTTAGGTTTTCTTGTTTCTAACCGTGGTATTGAAGTGAATCCTGCACAGATTAAGGCCATTGAAGAAATTCCTAATATACTTTCCAACAAGAAAGAGGTTCAAAGACTAACAGAAAGAATCGCACCTTTGGGAAGGTTCATTTCTAAATCATCGGAAAAATGTTTTAAATTCTTCTCGGCTCTTAAGAAGCAGGATCATTTTGAATGGGATGAGGAGTGTCAACAAGCACTTAGGGATTTGAAAATATACTTGTCAAATCCACCTTTGCTAGCAAAACCCAAGGCTGGGGAGAAACTTTTCATCTACCTTGCTGTTTCAGAAGTTGCGGTAAGCGCGGTTTTGGTTCGAGAAGAGCAGGGTAAGCAATCTCCTATCTATTATGTTAGTAAATCTTTGTTAGATGCAGAGACACGGTATCCACAATTGGAAAAATTAGCACTTGCTCTAATCATGGCATCTAGGAAGTTAAGACCTTACTTTCAATGTTATCCCGTTGTTGTAGTGACTGCATACCCCCTACGTAATATATTGCATAAACATGAATTGTCAGGAAGGTTAGCTAAATAGGCCATAGAGCTAAGTGAATATGAAATCACGTACTTACCTAGAATAGCAATAAAATCACAGATATTAGCTGATTTCGTCGCTGACTTTAGCCAAGGGATGCAATTAGAAGCAGAAAAAGAAGTACAAGTACTTAATGGGGCTAATCCAAGAACATGGAACTTATTTACTGATGGCTCATCTAACGTAAAAGGTGCAGGATTAGGAATTGTTTTAGTACCACCTACAGGTGAAACTATTAGGCAAGCTATTAAATGTCATTCCGTAACTAGCAATGAAGCGGAGTATGAAGCTGTGATTGTAGGTTTAGAATTGGCACGAGAACTTGGTATAAATCAAGTAGTGATCAAAAGTGACTCGCAACTCGTGGTTAATCAAATGCTGGGGACTTACACAGCTAGGGAAGCAAGGATGCAACAGTACTTGGAAAAGGTACGAGAACTGATAAAGCAATTCCAAACTTGGAAGGTCATACAGATATCGAGGGATGAAAATGTTGAAGCAGATGCCTTAGCTAATCTCGCATCCGCAGCTGATGTAGAAAAAGATGCAAATGTTGCAGTTATACATTTATTTCACTCAGTTCTCGATCCAGATAAGAATGAGGTAAATTTTAATAATTTAACTTGGGATTGGGAAACGAAATTGTTGCTTTTTTACAGTATGGTACCGTCCCTAATGACAAGAAGCAAGCGCATGCACTTCGAAAAAAGGCTGCTCGTTACTGTTTAAAACAAGGGAATCTTTATCGTAAGATGTTCGGTGGTCNACTAGTATGGTACTGTCCCTAATGACAAGAAGCAAGCGCATGCACTTCAAAAAAGGTTGCTCGTTACTGTTTAAAACAAGGAAATCTTTATCGTAAGATTTTCGGTGGTCCATTAGCAAGATGCCTCGGACCTTCTCAAACGGAGTATGTAATGAGGGAAATACATGAGAGGCATTTTGGGAATCACGCAGGAGGAAGATCACTAGTAAGAACCTTGATTAGAGCAGGATATTATTGGCCTAAAATGGAGGAAGAAGCGGAAAGTTTTGTAGCTAAATGTGATAAATGTCAAAGGTACGGTAACAACATGCATAGACCTGCGGAGTTGTTACATGCGGTCATATCACCATGGCCATTCATGAAGTGGGGAACGGATATCGTGGGTCCATTACCACAAGCAAAAGGACAGGTAAAATTTTTGCTAGTACTTACTGATTACTTTACTAAATGGGTAGAGGCAGGAGCATTCAAACAGGTACGAGAAAAAGAGGTCAAAGACTTCATTTGGCGTAATATCATCTGCCGATTTGGTGTACCAAAGGAGATTGTATGCGACAATGGCCCTCAATTTATCGGAGCTCAAGTCACTGAGTTTTTTAAGAGCTGGCAAATTAAGAGAATCACATCTATACCTTATCACCCAGTAGGCAATGGGCAAGCAGAATCAACGAACAAAGTCATAATCAACAATTTGAAGAAACGTTTAGAGGAATCAAAGGGTAATTGGCCTGAAGTGTTACCCGGAGTTTTATGGGCATATCGCACGACAACAATGACGAGCACAGGTGAAACTCCT
>NW_017671819.1:0-40934 GCF_001879085.1 Nicotiana attenuata
AAGAAACGATGAAAGAAGTATTGATAGCAAGTAATAACAATACAAGATATGTAGTAATAGCAATCTAAGGATAAAATGATACCATACTAACACTAATACTATTGAAACTAAGGAAGGCAAAGGGAAACGCTCGACTACCTACTAACGTTCTGACAACACTTGTGTAAAATTCTGCATAGGCCATTGACATAGGAGAATCTTCATGTTTTGTAGTTCTTTATTACTGAATTCAACATTGAATGTAGTACGAATTTGCTCAAGATTTTTGTCTGATATCAGGTTCTTGACCGTGGTGAGAAGATTGAGCTTCTAGTCGATAAAACAGAGAATCTTCGATCACAGGTCAGCTTAATGCATCAGGAATATGTTTTGAGCAACTTTAACTGCATGATTGATGTGTCCACTTTCCTATTTCATTCCTTTAATTTTTATAAACAAAAATTGTTTCCTGGTTTGTGCAATGGTTGTAATCTGTTATTTGCGATTTTCAGGCTCAGGACTTCAGACAACAGGGGACCAAGATAAGAAGGAAGATGTGGTATGAAAATATGAAGATAAAACTGATTGTTTTGGCTATCATCATAATCATCATGCTCATTATCATTTTATCTGTCTGCCCGGGATTCAAATGCACTTGACTTGCATCAGACTACCTCCACCCCGAGGTTCTTATCTTCGATATATACCCTTATTCATGCTTGCTTGATCCATTTTTGATGTTAAACCTACCAATCAGTCAAGAGTTCTTCTTTCCGGAGGCGAATTCAAGATCTGAAATGAATTCAAAAAGAACGTTATCTTATTATATATATATATATACATTTTTTTGTACTTGTATTTGTATTTGCATACATAGTTTGAGCTGAAAGCAATAGGTTCAGTTGAACTCATAGAACCCGTCCTCAATCCGACTCTATTCCTTTCAATTGGCACTTAGCTCATGAGAAGCTGGATTGCCTAATCCCCCCATTTCGTTTAGTTTGCCGCCCTTAAATACTCTCCACTACCAAAATTCTCTCGAAGGAACCCTAACCGTCTCCGACCCTTTTCCACCGTACTTTCACCGGTATCCATGGCTTCTTAGGCCATGGATGGTCTGCACTCACCCCCCGTCCACCCATTAGACCATGGGTGTTCAAAGCTTTGAGGTCTGACCTCGATGATTCTCTTTCAGACCTTGTTAGATCTATGGTTCTATGGCCTCTCCGGCCATGCTCAGGCATATTCAAGCATTAGGAGCCTATTTCCCACCTCATCCGACTCNGAGTTCGCATTTGGAGATTTCAAGGTACACCTGCCCGCGTCCGCAGACCTCAGAGTCACCTTCCATCCATCTCTATATTTTTCCTTCTTTACTAGATACAGTTGTATAGGGATGACTTTGGTACCGTTGTAAAGCTTGTGACTCGATATCACCAGGTTTTGGGGAAAATGTATACACTGAGTGCAGAGTTTCTTTATGTTAAATGTTGAGTATTTGGGGGTTAATTGTCATTTCATTTATGTTTCGCATGCTTGCTAGGCTTACCTAGTCTTAGAGACTAGGTGCCATCAAGACACCCTACGGAGGGAGATTGGGATCGTGACACTCACATTATTAAAATAACATCATAAATCAAGAATCGATCGTCAAAACTCAAGATATTCAATTTGAAACTCAACTTTTACAAATTTTCACATGATGTGCCGAAATGCTCTCGTGTCACCGAGGAACCCAACCAAACATGCAAAAAAGTTAAATAATATCATAGGAACCTACAAGAATCGTCAAAATACCGATATGAGGTCGTTTATCAAAAGCGTTGATCGTGGTAAGCTCTAGCTTCATTTCAAGTTAAAAATCGCATTTTTCTCAAAATTTCACATATAAACTTTTTGAAAATAACACGGCAAGCATGCAAGTCATAAATCATCAAATAAGACGACGAGAGGTCTCGCAACACAGAAAAAGAGCTAGTACTCAAAATGACCTATCGGGCGTCAAAAGTCAAAACTTCTCACCAAAGTTCAAATTTCGTTGGATATGTAGGATCTGAAAGTTATAATAAATTAATTGAGGGTTGCAGTGTCCATTGGTTTGAGAGGTCTTATGTTTGGGTATTTTGTTTCATTTTTTTCTCTGAAGAACACATTGTTTAAAAATTAATCAAGGGTTAAAGTGTTTGCTACTTTCCAAGGTTCTATTTTGGGTGTTTTATTTATTCTAAAGGTAATAGCATTGTTAAAAAAGTTATTTTGTTTTATCAATAGTGTAGTGTCTGTTACTGTGATTTTGGTCTAGACTTCCAAATCTATAAATAAATACAACAAAATCCAAAAAAATAGCCG
This sequence comes from Nicotiana attenuata, assembly GCF_001879085.1. Lineage (NCBI taxonomy): Eukaryota > Viridiplantae > Streptophyta > Magnoliopsida > Solanales > Solanaceae > Nicotiana > Nicotiana attenuata. The sequence continues at coordinate 2,329 of NW_017671819.1, forward strand.
TCATCTAGCATATTTGATGATATTACTCAGGTTTGTCCTTCCTCTACCTGCTATACCTAAAGGAAACCTAACCTTCTATGTTTATTTTGTTCAGTTCATATATTCAGCTGTGTGAGACATCTAAATTACGGCGTAACGTCATATGTGACTTGAAATTACGCCTCTTTAAGTGTAAGCAATAGTAAATGCAGTTCTGAGAAGGCCTTCCTTTGACAAGAACAGAGAACAAAGTTGTTGATTACTATTTCGTATTAAGATATATCTTTAGATCTCAATTATTTTTCAGAAATCCTTGTTCTTTTTAATTTCTCTGGCAAAAGTAAGAAGCATCTATTCTAATAGTATATTTTTTCTTGTAATAAAATTTTGATTTTAATGTATTTGACTTACTGTGTTTCTCATGTGCACTGGACCAACTTATTGATGAAGAAGAAAAATTTATATCCTTGTAGTCTCTAAATATAGATCTTGGAAACTACTTTAGTCGTATACGTTTATAACAAAATCTTGTTGATATTGTTGAACTTTCAGACATGCTCGACAAAAGGGGTTGTATAACGACCCAACCGGTCGTATCGAGCTCTAGCATGTCGTTCGACGGTTTGATACCTTGAGTAGCTTCAATTGATGTATTATGACTTGCACGTGCAGTTGATTTTGATTTTCGAGAAATTCGGAGTTGATTTGGAGGAATAATTCTCAATTCGGAAGCTTTAAGTTGGAAGAGTTGACCTAGGTTTGACTTTTAAGTAAACAACCTCGAAATCAGGATTTGAAGGTTCCTATAGGTTTGTAGGTGATTTCGGACTTGGTCGTATGTTCAGGTTGAGTATCGGATGGTCCGAGAGCATTTCGGCGTTTATTATCGAGAGTTTGCATTTTTGAGGTTTTAAAATTTGCTAAGTTTGACTTAGAGTGTGCTTTGATGTTAGCGGACTCCGAGAAGTGTTCTGAGACTTTGGATAGGTTCATTTAGTTAGTTAAACTTGTGTGTGAAGTTTGGTCGTAATCCGGAATGTCTAAGTGTGATTCGGACGCGTTCGGCAAAGTTCGAAGATTTGAAAGTTAAAAGAAGGATTTTTATCATCGATTCGTAATTTTTATGTTAATCGTGGAGTTTCGAGCCTTTGGATAAGTTTTCATAAGGTATCAGAACTTTTTGGTGTGATTGGACAGGGTCCCGGGGGCCGAGAGCCTCGGGTGTGTTTCAGGATTGTTTCAGACCATTTTCCTTTGTTTTATAGTTGTTGGTTTCTAGTGTCTCTGGTATGCTTTGTGATCGCGGATAGGGAGTCGCGATCGCGAAAGGTGATCTGGGGCTGAGGAACCAGTTGTTCATCGCGTTCTGGGGTGACACTACACGATCATATAGTGTCCTGGCCTGGGTCTTGCGTTCGCGAGTGGAGGTACGTGTTCGCGTAGGGTTGAAGCGGGGGCTGGAAGAGCTGGTCTTCACGAACGCGAAGAGGAACCGCATTCGTGGTAGGGAGGCTATTCGTGCTTCGCGATCACGGAACATGAGTCGCTATCGCGTAGGCCATTTTGGCCAGTAGAGGTATTTCTTTTTCGCGATCGTGAGGCTTTAGACCACAATCGCGATGGGCAATGCCTGGGCAGTGTATAGGTCGGCAAATCGAGCTTTGGCTCATTTCATCTTATTTTCTCATTGGAGCCGATTTTTGGGGCGATTTGAAGGGCCATTTTCATCATCTATCATGAGGTAAGTGATTACTTTACATTGTGAGTTAAATACAGGGATTATATATGGATTTAAACATAAAAAATGGTAGAAATTGTGAGATTTTTGAAGAAAAAAACTAGAAATGGTAATTTCCAATTTTGACCACAAAATTGGACATGGAATTGAGAATAAATTATATATTTGAGTTTTTGATGCTATGGATAATGTTTATCTTCGAGAGTTTTTGAAATTTAGGTACGTGGGCTCGGGGTTGACTTTGTTGACCTTTTATATAAAGTTGAGAATTGCTTTTGAATGTTAAATTACAAGTCTTTGAGTATATTTTGATTGGATTGCATGTTTTTTGATTAGTCTCAGATCATTTGGCATTGGTTTGAGGCGTTAGAGAGGCGTTGGAGCCAGTTATCGGATTTCAGGGCAAGGTAAGTCTGCTGTCTAACCTTGTGAGGGGGAATTTATCACGTAGGTGTTATATTTGATATGTGCTACGTTGTTATGGGAGCTACGCACGTATGAGGTAACGAGTGTCCGTGCGTATGCTAGATTCTTGATCATGTCCGGGTAGACATAGACTCACACCATATTTTAACTGTATTACTTGAGTTATTTGTGCCTGTTTAAATGCCTTAAGTTTTATTTAGCTTGAGACTAGACTTGCGTAGAGAATCGGACATGCTATTTTAGATTCTTGACAAGCTACTTGATTATTAGTGGAAATTGTACTTCCCCGTACGAATTTCTTCTGCATTGTGCATATTCATTCGAAAGTTTTCTTGAAGTTTTATAACTCACCCATATATTTGTAAGCGGGGCCATTGACCCATCAAAGTTTCATATTCTAATGGGATCGGATCGTTTGCTTCGGTAGGATATTGTAATACACTCTTATGGGATAGGGCCATTCGCCTCGGTAGGATCAATATTTTAAAAGGCGAGGGCGTGAGGCGAGGCGTTTTACCTTTGACGAGGCGAGGCGTAAGCCCTGAAACATGGGGCTTAAGTCCCACGGATCTTTAAATTTTACCGATTTCAACAATTTTAAGGTAGTATAAAATAAAAAAATAATTATAAAAATTATATTAAAATCATAAAATTATAACAAATAATAAATTTAAAATATTTATAAATTATAATTCAACTATGAATAATACGAAAAGTATGACATATATCATAATATGCAATTAGCTGCAGCGTCGTTACAACTCAAATATCAAAAGTAATGTATTCGATATGAAATCTTATATGTATCTCTTAAGGAGCAATGAATCTTGAAAAAATTTCGATATTATAATTAGATATTTTTTTTTAAATACTCCTTTTATTTATTATGCTTTCTATTTGAAAGAGAATTTATATAAAAACATAATTACAATGTAAATATGATTCTTTAGCATCATTATTTTTAAGTTTCAATAAGTTAATACCATGATAACTAATTATTTGTAAATAATTACTAGTGAGCTATTAAATTAATAAGTATTGTATCTCGTAAACGTAAAAAAATAATATTTAGGAAAATAATTACTAGAAAATTATGGACTATTATATAATAAAGACATAACAAAAGTTAATAAACAAATACTTTTTAAGTGAAAGATTTATTTAAAATTTACTATCATAGCAGTCTTAATGGCCAACGCGCAATAGTTTTTATTTTAATTATGACATAAAATACTTTTCAACTTAATGATTTATGATTTTAAAAAAGGTAATTTTGAATAGTCAACGATTTATTAAGAAAATTTGAGGATTTACAAGGTTAGTTACACACCAGTCTGGACCAAAGCTGCACTTCCATATAAAAAGGACGGGATATTATTGGCCAATGATAGTAAAAGATTGCTTGGACTACGCTCGAAGATGCAAGGCTTGTCAATTCCATCCGAATTTTATTCATCAACCTCCTGAAATGTTGCACCCGATTGTTGCATCCTGGCCGTTTGACGCTTGGGGATTGGATGTTGTTGGTCCACTACCAAATTCCTCTGGTGGGCACCTGTACATCTTGGCTGCAACTGACTGCTTCTCAAAATAGGCTGAAGATGTTGCTCTTAAGGAAGTAAAGAAGGAAAATATTGCAAGTTTCATTCAAGTAAGCATTATCTATCGCTTTGGCATTCCTCGTTACATAATAACGGACAATGGCAAGCCGTTCGACAATAGGTTGATGAACAAGATTTGTGAACTCTTTGGCTTCAAGCAATATAACTCTTCTATGTACAATGCTTCCGCCAATGGTCTAGTCAAGGCATTCAACAAGACTCTATGCAACTTGTTAAAGAAAGTCGTCTCCAAATCCAAACGGTATTGGTATGACCGTATGGAGGAAGCTCTGTGGGCATATAGGACAACTCGCCGCACGCCAACACAAGCGACCCCTTATGCACTCGTTTATGGAGTTGAAGTCGTCTTGCCACTCGAGCGTCAAATACCTTCATTACGATTAGCTATTTAAGAGGGCATCATTGATGAAGAAAATGCTCAACTTCGATTAACAGAGTTGGAGGCTCTTGATGAGAAAAGGTTGGAAGCTCAACAGAGTCTTGAATGTTATCAAGCTCGATTGTCTCGCGCCTTCAATAAAAGAGTCCGCCCGAGATTCTTTCAAGTAGGAGATCAAGTCCTTGCCATATGAAGACCCATTTACTCAACCGGACGTCCGAATCACGTCAAACCAATTCCGTTTCTCACCAGATTTCACAGATAAATTATAAATATTATTTTTGACCTGTACCGGGCTCCGGAACCAAAATATGGACCCGGTATCAACAAGGCCAAACATCAATCGATTCTTAAAAACCATTAAATTTTCAGACTTAATTTTTGATAAAAATTCATAACTCAAGCAAGGAACCTCGGAATTCGATTCCGGGCATACGCCCAGGTCCCATATTTTAATACGGACCCACCGGGACCGTCAAAATATGGGTCCGGGTCCGTTTACTCAAAACGTTGAGCGAAGTCAACTAATATTAACTTTTAAGGCAAAAATCCTTGTTTTTATCAGTATTTAACATATAAGCCTTCCGGGTCAATACCCTGCACACGTAAATCGAAGAAGGCTAGAATGAGGTTATAAAGGCTTCGAAACACAGAGTTTGGTTCTAAAACATAAGATGACCTATTGGGTCTGTAGGCATATAAATTTTATTTAAGTTAAATCCATACAATAATTGAGACTATATCTTAAATTCAAGATAAATTAGTTCAAGTAAATTTATTGGGCTAATATAATTGGATTAATTATAAGTCCAATATATGTAGATTAAATAAATAAGTCTTAATCCATTGGGCTAGTCCATTTGGTTGGGCTACAAGTGATGAGCCCACTTCATTAAGCCCAAGATGCCATCTTCCTACAGGCCCAATTTGGTGCCACATGTCAAATGACGTGGCACGCCAAGTCAAACGGAAGAGCCAATGGGACCATGCCACGTCTCAAAATGACAAGGCATGCCAAGTCACATTAAAAGGCTAATGAAATCGCAAGTGACATGTTCTGGCCAATCAAATGCGGCCATGTCACACTTTAGTTTGATTGGTCGGAAAGAGTTTGTTCTTATCACAACTCCTCCCTTACACAACTGTAAATAGGGGTCTTCATAACTCAGAAAAGACACCAGAAGTAATAATAAGAAGCAAGAAAGAGCTCGTGGACCAAACACTGCAAATTCCTCCACAAGTTTCAAGCTTCAAGCTCAAGAACGAAGAACAAATCAAGGTCAAGTTCAAGCTCAAGAACAAGATCATCATTCGTGGCAACAACTACATATTCAAGATCAAGCTCAAAGGCCCTTGAATTTATTTAATATTGGAAAGAAGAATCTGAGGATTCATAGAGATTGTAATACTCAAATATTTAAAATAAAATACTACGATTGTTACGATATTTTTCGGTTTCGATTTTATTTTCTGGACGCAATTTATTGTCTACGGGCACATCACAAATCCTTTTTTCAACATTGATGGAACATGATAGGGATTCATATTGTCTTGCCCTCCGAAGAAAGTGCTCTTCGTTTTTAAGTTTATAGCCTTGTAGCTTCAACAATTTACCTATCAAATGAAAAATCTGTTCAGGAAGACCATCTAATTCTACGTAAAGAGTTAACTAAAATTCTCGAATTATTTCTGTTAAATCAACATATTTTCTTGGAAAAAAGATAAATATTTCTTCTACGAAAAAAAAGTTATGATAAGAAACATTCAACTTTCCGCGCTCTTGCTGTTATTTTATGATCGAAGCAGTTGATATAACAATCCAAACTCCAGATTTAGCATCGTAACATTAATTTTTTTTGCTTTATAAATTATAATATTATGATTATCTCAGTTGTTTAGATTTTTTATAGCAGTTCTTTAACATATTTATCAACAATAAAAAAGTGAAATTGAATTAATTTGCCCTTTAAGAAACTATACTATTTAATATTTTTGTCTGGCTATATCTTATTTTACTAAAAATATAAATAAATTTAAAGTAAAATTATTTTTAAAAATAAAAGTAAATTATTGCCTTAGGATAGACTTGGGACACAGATGGTATATAATTTAACGTCACCAACGCCTTTGTCCTCTCTTTCCTCTAAAACTGCAGCGTTTCAATTAGCAAAACCTTTGTCTAAACACTATTGAAACTGTTAATAAAGGGCTGTCTTTTTACACTATCAGCAATTCAAAGCTAATTGGAGAAATGCTCACTATATATGTGGCTCCTGAATCTAGTATTTAATGTTTTAGAACTTAACATTATATGCAATTTTTAGTCCAATTCTGAATTGTCAATCTTTGAGGGCTTAGGAAAGAATACGGGACGACGACTGAGATTAATAAATAGCTTTGGAGAAAATTTGAGGTCCACAGCAAATTTGTGACAAATACGCAGCTTTCTTTTTTCTCTTACTTAAGTTGATATTTAAAATGTTTGTTTTTTTGGGAATAATGTTGTTATTGCAATTTTAGCTAGTTAATTGGGATTTGGGAACGTGAGACTTCCCTTGTTGAATTTCGATAACTTTATATCCCGGGCGCAACGATAACAACAACAACATATATATTCAATGTAATCTCACATAGTGAGGTCTGAAAAAGATAGCGTGTACACGATAGTTTGAATAGTGGCTCTTGATGTAATCCTATGACAAGCTATGTACACGAGATACTTCAGCGTTCAGAGTAGTCTTTTCTAATTGATCAGAAAGAGAATGCTAGCCCTATTGATCTGACATGACTGATGGCTACAAGAAAGACAGTACAACAAACATGATGACAAACTATTATACTCGAAGCATCTTGAATAAAGAAAAAAGGAGAACAATTAGGAAAATTTCTGCTATGTGATCTCATAAGAAGTTTAACTGTAGTTATCTTATTATTTTGGCGGAATGACTTTTTGGTCACTTAAACTTGTCGAATTTTTAAAAGCCGATACATAAATTTTCTGTTTTTCTATTTGAACGCTCGAATTCATTTTTCCCATAATTAATAAACACATCTGATAAAAGACCATGCGCGCGTGAATTACACATACACATACGTGTCCATCCAGTCAGCAAATGACCAATGGGTGTCTTACACGTCAAGGGCACGAAAACCCTAACCCAACAGATCGGGGACCCCTTTTTCATTCCATAGACCGACACCCTCCCCTCATTTTAACCTCTTTCTGACCAAACCCTCCCCTATTCATTCCCGGTTCTCCATGTTCCTCTGTTCACGCAAACTCTGCAAATTATCCGACCTAAACTATAGCTCCAAATGCCATAGCCTAGTGTAATTCACAAAAAAAGAAAAAGAAAAAAGATCCTATAAATCTGTTCAAATTATAGCTTTTGTCAATATTTTCGATGACATTTTCAATCAATTGGCTTCAAAGTACCCGTTTCAGAATCAATTTTTAGGGTTTTGAAATTGTTCATTTCATGTTACAAGAATTACCAAAAATATGATATTTTCACGTATTGGCCGCTCACTCTCTAAGTCTTCTCGCTCCTACATTTAAAAAGGACTTGTTTATGGTGGTGAGGTCAGCTGTGCTGGACGAACTTCCAAAATCAATCATAATCACTCACCCCCTTCCAAAATCGATCATAATCACTCACCCATTTTTCTTTTGTTTTCGCTTATTATCTGTTAATCTTGTTTTGATCGAGCTTCGTTTGGTCCAAGTGATGCAAAACTTAGCTTCAACTCCACAATGACAAAATATACGACTTTCCATCATTTTCACGATCTGAAAAAAAAAGGAAAAAAGAAAAGAAAAATGAAGCTTCAGATTTTACAAGAAGGAGGAATAGAGCTTCAGATTTTAAAAAATGGAGGAAGGGGGTATTTAGAAGGAATGAATAAGAAGACACTTAAATACAACCCATTTTGTACTGTTGGGCGTTGGGAAGGGGGTTTTACGCTCCTGTGCGTCGTGTTCCTCACACGGCCTGCTGATTAGGACCAACTGACGCAACATGGGCATGGTCAAATATCTTTATTAGTTACGGAAAAAATGAGTTCGAGTGTTCAAATGGAAAAGTTGAAAGTTTATGTGTCGACTTTTAAAATCCCGTCAAGTTTAAGTGGCCGGGAAGCTATTCCGCCTGTTATTTTCTGTATGCAACTTTGTTGCCTGTACTTGCACGAATGTTGCATGTTTCAGGTGATTTTCCTATCTATGCTTCTTGAGACCGGTGAAAACTTAACTGTCAAGAAAACTATAAGCGTAATACTTAAATTACGTAGCAGGTTAGTTAAAATATCTGTCTGTTGAAACTTACTATTAGGAGATCAATTCATACTTTACCTTTTGAACTTTTCTCCATCTCCTTTTTGGTTGTTATGGTCAAGAAAATTCTCAAAGAGTAATAGTATTGGAGTTTACGGTACTGATGCAAAAGATACAAACATTGTTGTAGAAGTGTGAAGATACTACCTGCTAACAAACAGGCCAGAGTAAGTCTTTGGTGCTTTGATGATGTTTTTTATTGGTTGATCCAAATCACGTACTGCCCCTCTTATATATTTTATCAATGATAATGAATTCTTATTGTATGTATCCGACACTTTATTTACATGGGTATTTACAAAGTTAAACATTGAGACCAATAATACATTTTAATCAATTGCATAGTACTGGCTGTACTAAATTGGAGTTGTTTCCGACAACAGAGTAATTTTCAAGGGTCAACTAAAACACAAGTTCGAAACTAGGTTGATTAATGGGCTCGCTCCTCTACCTTTCTCCACTTATAAATCAAGATTTGTGTGAAATTAGCACGAGCTAGCCAGTTTTCGGATTGATAATTAAAAAATAGTCAGTGTTTGCATAGTCATTGAAAAATAACTACTGTTTTGCTAAAATACGAAAAGTTCCGGCATAATATGCTGGATTATGGAGCTCCAGCACACGAGAAAGTTCTAGCATAATATGCGAGATTACGGAGACCCTGTGTATAAACTTACAGCCAGGGGCGGATCCACCCTTATGGGTGGGGGTGGTATGGCACCTGCCCGGTTGGTAAAATTATCATATATTTATGTATAATAATTTAAACTAGGTTAAATATATGATCCTGCCACCCCCATCTGCAACTAGACAAAGGTTCCATGACTGGTAGACATTTCTGAAAGCTTTTCTTGTGTGTAAAATTCAAGTTCGAATTTATCTTGAACCTCTGACTTTTCCTTTTCGTTGTACTTTTTATTTCTTTTCTCCCAGTCATTTTCCTTTAATTCTAGCTACCTTCCAATTTCCTATTAGTCGTTTATTATTTTATTTTTTTCCCTCTTATTCTATTACTTTATCTGTGATATTTTGCAAGAACACTAAAAAAAAAAAAAGCCTCCAAAATTTAAAAATTTCATAATATAAGTATTTCTCTTAATCTCAAATCTTTTAGTTTTCTTCTTTCAAAATCAAAAAACTTAGGGTCTTGATATTTAGATTGAGATCAAAATTAATTTATAATTTCTTTTTTTTTATTATAACATAAAAATTTGTGTTATTTTATGATTGTTAAATACAATTTAAATCTCTTTAGTAATAAATTATGATAAATATTTCGCAAACATTAGATTTATGATTTTAAGTTTTGAGATCTTGTAGTTTATCTAATTTTGCATTTACTTATGGGGTATAATTTATCTATTGAAGATGTTTTATTTTTTTATTTTTCTTATTCTGATCGGTGGAGTTCCCTTATTAAAGATTTTATTTTACTTGTGTAATTTTATTTTTGGCATACAAAAAAATGTAGTTCCCTAGTGAAAATATTAATTTTACTTGTATAATTAATAATAAAAGTGTGATTCCTTCTTTAAAATGTTAATTATATTTGCTTCTGATGTAATTTTCATACGACAATAATAACATATATACCCAATGAAATCCCATAAGTAGGGTCTGGAAAATTGATGTAATTTTTATATTTGCAAATAAAGTGCTTATTAAATTGCCCAGATAAACTTAAAAAATGAACCGGAGAAACGTTCCGAACAAACTATATATTAGTTGTTATTATAAAGTGTACATTAAAGGAAATTTTGGCACCCGCCACCTTTAAATCCTAGATCCGCCTCTGCTTACAGCATATTATATTGGAACTTGGAATCTCATTTGTAAAAGATTTGAACTCCAGCATATTATGCTAAATTTTTTTTTGGATTTTAAGGTTATTTTTGTTCAAATTTTATCTTTACATAAAAAAGACTAAATTTCGATTACTTTTAAAACTATTTCTATTTTTCAATTACCAGAGCTATTTCTAATTTTTTTCAATTAAACTCAGCGTTTCAAAACACAATCTTTTCATGAAAAACAGAACAAGCAAAACACAAAGAGAAGGAGAAAGAAAAAGAAAAGAACCAAAGTTTAGATAGATAGGAAGAAATCATACCAGTTTGCCGCCATCAGTGAGAATCGGGGAGTCACAGAGACTAAAATAAAGCTCTTTTTTGGAAGGAGAAACCAATAACGAGTTTGATCTAGAAATAATATGTTGATAATCAGAGGGCAAAAATTTCCCCCAAACGACGTCGGATTCAGCAGCAGACTTGAATCCTCTTGATATAGCTGAGGAAGTAGCAGCATCTTTGGGAGAAGTGAAGGAGATAATTTCTGATATGCAACCTTCTGGTAATAAACGAAAATAATCCATGGTAAAAATTAATTGATTAAAGTTGCTAAATATGAACTATCTATTTATAGAAAAAAAAAAGGAAAAAAAAGACCGCAAGCTTGGGAAATGGGAAAGAAGCTGCTTTGATAGGATAGCTAAGTCAACCAAAGGCTTCCTCAGAAACTTCTAATAAAAGTCAATGGGACAGCTAATAAATCAAACAAAAGTCGTTCTTAAAAATCAAAAATCAAAAATTTCTTCTCATAGTTTTTGTGGCCAAGTTGCAAAAATCAATTTCTAATAGTATACAGTATATATTGAACACCCTTTATCGAGAATTTAACGGCTGCATCAGCAATCATGGGCGAAGCTACACTATGGTAAGGGTGGTCAATTGACCACCCTACGTCGAAAAATTACACTGTGTATATAGGTAAAATATTAGGTTTTAGAGGTATATAACGTATATTGAACACTCTTTGTCAATGATTTTTTTACTTCTTTCAAATTTGAATACCCTAAGAAAAATTTCTAGCTTCGCCACTGTCAGCAATGTCAAGGCCATAAAATCCATCTTCCAATTTGAACACTAGATAAGCAACATATTTTAGTTTTAAACTTGCCTCGGATTTCAGGCCAACAAACCCACTCGAGTTTAGCCACTTCTGAGAATCTACGAATTTTTTTTTTTATCGTGGTGAGATATTTATAAATTTTAGTCATGTAATTAACCGAGAAAATATAAAACCGGGTGAGATAACCATTCCCAATACCGTGGTTCATCACCCCCTGACATAGCAAGTTCCCTTGATGCCACCATATAACATATCTTCCCTGTTTTCTTATCCAGTGAAAAACTCTATTTGACAAATCAAATTACAGATACACAACACATCAGAAATTAAAAACAACCAAACGAATTAGAGAAAAAAAAAAAAAAAAAAAGAAGGCCCTCGAGCATTTCTACAACTACATGAAAAGGAAACCTGGGCGCAGAGCCATACCCAGGATTTAAAGGTGGCGGGGCACATGAGCGAACTGCTCAACCAGTGCCCATGCGGACTTTTGATTTTAAGGGTTCCAAGCAAAATATCTGACTATTTTCAATATATATGCACATATATATCTAGAATTTTTGTCGAGATTAAAGGGGTTATACATATGTCCGCCTCTGCCAGGCTGGACGTAGACCACTCAATACCCCTTATGAATTAAAAACACAATCTTTTTTACCAAGCTTAAATAGGATAGAAGATATAGTACCAGTTTGCCTCCATCAATGAGAATTGGTGAGTCACAGAGGCTAAAGTAAAGGTCTTTCTTGGAAGGAAAACCAAGAAAGAGACAGATTTAGATATAATATCTTGATAATCCAACGGCAAAAATTTCTCCCAAACAATGCCAGCTTCAGCAGCAGATTTGAATCCTCACGATATAGCAGACAAACCTTCTGGCAATAGACGAAAGTATAGTCCACGGCAAATATGAATTGATTAAAGCAGCTGCTGCATTTACTATGTATTTGCTTTGTTGTTTGTTAAGTATAACAGAATCAAGAAATATCACATTTCTAGATATTTGTAGGAGCTCTTTATATAGAGCAAAATTACAACAATAAATCTTTTGGAAGATACATAAGGCCTAACAAACTCCTAAAGAAAAGGCTAACAAAAAGATACAGATAAGGGCTATGTTAATGGATAAGGTTGAATCACTGAATAGTCCTTTACAATTACAAGAGTTGGGGGTGACACCAACAGTCACTTAAGATGGATATATTTACAGGGAACTTGATCTCCTCTGTTTCTTGCTAATCCTGAATAAACATATTAACTTAGTAGTATTATATCAAACAATTATATAGGCGGCAGGATCCACAACAAGGAGTTTTTCATATAGCAAATCTTTTGGTGAGAAGGGCAATACGGACCGATCGATATACCAATAATCAAGTCTTCAGTCAACTGGTGGAATACATTGCATCAACCTGGGAGCACTAGCCGATCTGGTACATCAATACATGTTCCTATGCCTATTCCAATCTTGTCTAACTTAGCTAACTCCCCCTTCTCAACCCGTATCTTGTTCGTTAAGGGCAATATTCAGAAGAATTTGAATCTATAAGAGATAGATTCTCGTGTTCATTCTGGTCGAAACTCTATTCCTTGAACTAAGAGGCCACCTCTACCATAACGACGCCTGATCTCCATTAATCGCACTTCAACATCTCCATCCTCCCCGGTATCATTGAAAAACTTCCCCATTTCTATTTCCATCCATTCATCAACTCTTCTCTGAGCTTTAACTAAACCAATTCTCCTGACTTTTCGTCGTTCCTCAGCCTCATTATCACTCTCACAATTGACAAATCTAACAACTGATTTACCAATTTCAAGACCGTGAAATGCATCTGGCGCTAAGTTGAACACCAAATACACGACATATGTTGTTCTCTTTGACAACATTTGACTTTGCAATCTTGCCACGGATATCAAGCCAATGAAAGCCCCGGAAATAAGCCATTTCTGAGAATCTGCAAAAAAATTCTTTTCTCAATATTTGTATATTCATATATGCGGTTCATTTACAAGTTAAGAATGCATAGATTGTTAATGAGAATTTGCAAAATTTCCATGAATTTTCTGATCTTCTGCAAAAAGATTCTTATGGTCATTCTGCTTTTGCAACCGATACTGATAGATATAGGCAACCGGCACTTTTGACCAATACGTTTAGTTGAACTCAATATTTTCGATACATAACATATACGTAAAAAAAAAATATTAAAATTTAGCAAATATTAAAGTTTGAACTCATAATTTCAAAAGTATAATGAGTTTATTACTAAGAACGTTAAAAATAAAACCCGTCATAGTTAAATCTTGGATTCACCTATATATTGTTGGAATTTAAAGACATGAATAGTCTTAAATTAAGTGGAGTGAAAGGGAAATGGAGGAAATAATTTTTGGAGGGAAATGAAAAATTCAAATTCATTAAGTCTTGCAAAGTGGATTGTCCCACATTGAATGGGGAAACCATCCAATATGTGTTTATATTGAGAAACACATTCTCTACCTCTCAAAAGGTTGAGAAGGAGAGAAACACCTCGCGCCGCCGTCGTCGCTCGGCTCGGCTTTGGATTTGGATTTGGATTTGGTCAAACGATCGATAAGATTAATTTTTTGGATCTAATCTTAATTAATTAATTGACAGTTTCCTCCTATTATTATTATTATTATTTTTTTATTTATTAAAAGAAGTTAACAGCCGTGTCTGTTAACCCAACGTTCTTCTTTCCAACATTCGTGTCTGTTAATAGACATGCCATAACTCCATTCCTGAACAGTCTGTTCGCACCTGTTTAGGCAGAATCATTGGCCTATAAATTCCAGAGGCTTTGCCTCATTTCAGTACTCAGTTTTTTTTTACAGACATCACTCTCAAAACTCTCCTTCTTCCTAACTAAATTACTGCATCGTTTTCATCAAAACAAAACAGTAAGTCGTGTGATTTGCAGTGTATCTTTGAGTTCGTTGGAATTCTGTGATTTGTATTGCCACTATCACAGAAACGTTTTTCCGTTCTATCCTGGGAGGAAGTAACCCATAATCCTTGGCAACTGTGGGAGGGTTATAATTTCTTAAGGAGACACAAGAAATTTGTGGGATCGGATTTAACATTCTGCTTCATCTCTTTTTCGTTTTTTCGTTAAACATCTTTCGAACCAGAACACTGTTGTTAACAGTAACTACAATGAATTAACCTGTAAATTTCTAGGAAAAAATTCCGTCGTAACCAAAATCCGTTAAATTGGGAATTTATTCGATTGTGACCAGGGTGAGTTAAAGAAGCAAGTGCTAAGAGTTAGATTGAAAAGAAGAAGTGAAAGGACTTGATTAAAAAAAAGTATGGGAAAATAATCTTGAAACATAGAACAAGATATAATTTAAATTTGCTAAATATGAACCACAAAGTTAAGAACATGAAGGAGAGAGGAGTACGAGTAGGATTTACAATATATATTAAGAACTCACTCAAAAATTACCATGATTACGTTTACTACACTAGCATTAGCGGTAATACATTTAATCAAGAATTCAATACATTTAATCAAGAATTCAATACATTATCAGGAGCTTTAGGACGAGAAATTGGAGAAAGATGGAAGTTGGAACAAGAGAAAAGGAGTATTACAATATCCACATCAGAAATGGCCAATAGGACATAAAATTCAACATATAATGGACATATTACAAGAAAAATGTACCAATCTACAAATATAAGAACAATTAAAACAGAGTGAAATGAATTTCTGCAAAAGCATGATCTATACTACTCAAAGTTATGATAGAAAGGAATATAAAAGAAAGAAAAGACCATTTAGAAACAAGACCGTACCATCATCGAAAAAGAAAAATTAAAAATTATTACTTAAGAAGATCAATATATAATAAAATCACACTTATTATGAACCCCCTAAATGAGAGCGTTTGAACATAAATTTGATTGAAACTTGAAAAAAGAATTTTTGAAGTTATGCTGAAATATAGCTTTTTGAAAGTTGAAGCATGCATTTTATTTGACGGAAAATTGAAGTTTTGTGAGTGAAAGAAAAAATAACATTCAAAACTACCTTAAACCCGTTTTTGGTAACTTGATTTTTTTTTTCTTTAAATTTTTAAAAAGGCTGACCATATCGTATGAACAAACAATGTTTCAAAATTTTTTTGAAAAAAAGGTAGCTGTTAAGAAATGTAGCTCAAAGTAACATTATAGAACAATAAAATAGACAACAATGTAGAGAGGAAGAGAGGAGAGAATCTTATTTCTTCTATGTATTCAAGTGTGTACAATGTGATGCCCAAACCCTCTATTTATAGGATGATATAGGTAATACAAAGGGACTCCATAAACATGGTATTAACTATTGAGAACATGGGGGAAGATCATGGAGGTGTGGGAGTTAGGTAAGAAGTAGTGGGGGCTTCAAACTGAAAAAGACATAAAATTCAATGTCCATCAATTCACTTTTCATAACACAACATTATTACATGGTACACCTCTACAGAAACTTTTAACATTCCAATAAACATGCATCAAAGAATGCCTAAGCTTGCTTCAGCTTCTTTTTTTCCCACAGAGATGTAAAATGACCAAAACTTCTGAGGTGTTTTGCCTCTCTCATTTCCCTGAGAAATGTCGAAACATCATGAGCACGATATCATCTGTAATGCACTACATATGACTTTGCTTCAGCTTCTTCTTCCCCAGAGATGGCCAAAACTTCAGCGCTGTTTTGGCTCTCATTTCCCTGAGAGAAACGTCGAAACTTCACGAGCATGAAAACAAGATATATGATCTGTACATGCACTAGCTAGAGATGACTTTGCTTCTGCTTCTTCTTTTCCCAGAGAAAAAAAGTGTCGAAAAACGAGTTGTTTTGCTTCTCGTTCTCCCTGAGAAATGTAGAAACTTCACGAGCACACAACAAGATCTGATCTCTATCAGCTTAGATCTTCAGAATACTAGACTTATATATGTATCACACTTATCCTGCACCATGCCACTTGCTATTGTTCCCTAACACACAAAGCATTATCCTGCGCATAGCAAATTTTTCCCTAACAATCGAGCATCAAACTTTCCTACACGGCAGCATCCCTCGACTCTCTCTCACGGTTAACATTGTCACCCTCACTTGCATCTTGATTAGAGGGTTCAATTGCCCTTTCATCCGTGGTTCTGGACTCCACATTTAATTGGCCTACTTTGGGGCACTCGGAGACACTACGACGAGATGTTTCATCACCATTTTCCTCAGCTGATGTTCTATCGCTGGTTTCTGCCGAAGTATGAGGTGTTTCACTGGAAGCTTTAGCTGGAGTAAGGAGGGATTGGCGGCAGAGTGGGCATGTGCTATGAGTAGCTAACCAGAGATCAATGCAATCCATGTGAAATGTATGCCCACACACAGGTATCTGTTGAAGTCTATCATCTGCTTGGTAATCACCTAAGCACACAGAACACCTGTAACAGCAAAAGAGAGAACTCCATAAGAAACTGAGATATAACTAAGAAATCGAGATTTAACAAATATATCCTATATTATGGATTCATTGCATTAAGAAAACTAAACAAATAGATTTTTGAAATTTAACAATTAACCACAAATATTATGAAAGAACTTTTAACAAGTATGGGATGAAATTCGAAACTAAACTCTTTCAAATGCCAAAATAAATTACTCGAGAGTTCTTTCCAGCATGAGTTGAAGCACAAATCATTAGATTTCCCAGAAAAACTAATCACAACAACCACTATAGTAATTAAAGTTTTGGGGATAACTTCTATAAGAGAGCAAAAACAACACAGCAGCGAGTGCAACAAATATCTTAGATGAAGTTGCAGCAATATCATAGAGACATAGACTATTCATGATAAATGCTCCTATGATGAAATTTTTTATTTGACCCCATATATTATTAGTTTAAGAGGTGCATTTGTTTTTTTTAATCAAAAACTTGTTAGTGAGGACAATATTATTTTAACAAATTTAGGTACCAATAGGGGTGGCAATCTAAGCCCAACCCAACCAAGGTTGGGCCGCTCAATGACTCGTCCATTGTTGAACTCACCCCATCTTGACCCAGCCCATCTAAAGTTGGGCTGATTTTTAGCCCAAATTGATTCGTGAGCAACTTTGTTAAAATATCTTTAAAATAGTTCTTTTTCCTTGATATGTTATAAATGACCATAATAAAAGAAGAAAGTGTTATTTGGTAATTAAATAATTCATAAGAAAGCAACATACATTAATTAAAGCTTGGTAAGAGGCTTATGACCCAAATTTTAGCCCACATCTTGACCCAACCTCATCTCAGCCCAAATAACTTTTGGGTGAGTCATTGACCCGACAATTTATTGACTCAACCCATTTTGACCTGCCCAAAATTATCCCCCCCCCCCCCCCAACACACACACACACACTTGACACCCCTAGGTACCAATATCTCTAGATCTTGGTATAGTTGAGTGTCGTGACATTGATGGAAGTCCATCAAGACACTTTTGCAGTGAAATTGATGAAAATACCGTGGAATCGTTTACCAACATGGAGCTTTCTACAGGCATCATCTTTTGGATAATATTTTTCTCAATGCTTGCTCCCTAATTAAGGTTTAAAAATAAAAAGCCTCAAGGAGTTCAAGAAGTTTGATTGCAGGGATAGATTTGTGCAATGCGCTCTTACTTACCCCGGGAAAGAAAAAGGGTCGGATTTATGTGCTTTTCATTTATTACCACCAGTATCAAGCCCAGTGATTTCCAGTGAACTTCCATGCTTGTTTATTCCTTCATCCTACTTTACACTCTACTATGACCCCAGAATAAGTTACATCCTATATGCAACATAACCCCCCCCCCCCCCCCCACACCCATAAACTACAATAGCAAACAACCTTCCATAAATCTCTATATCCTTTATCAATCAACCACACCTCAATGGCTCAATCTCAAATCAATTGGGTTATGATTCTTCTTAATACCACTGGCCATGTCAATTTCATTCTGATACTAAGCGGACAAATTATGCGTCTCTAAATCTCAATAACTAGTTTAATATCAACTAGTTATTATCACTTATATGGAATTTCTTACTTCCACCGTCTTTTATTTTGAACCGAATCTCATTCTTTTTCCTTTTTAATAGATTATTTAAGATCTTGTGAGACACTTCCCTCCATGTAATTTTAGATTCACATCTTTTAACGCCTTCAATCATCATAATGTCACACCTATAGATCGACAGGTATACGTAGAACATGACCCAATTCAGGCAACATTCCATGAAACCCTGAAATTTGAAAAAATCTGAGTACCCAAATAGCCAAAATGTCAGGTTGGTTCATAAAGTTGCAATCTTTTGTTAGAGATACTTTCACTCCTTCCCCTTGTAGTGGAGATTGGGCAGGATATACATGGAAACAGCTTAATGCATAGACTACCAATTTTTTACCAAATTCTGAGCACATAAACAATTCAAAAAATCAAGAAAGACAAAGGACTCTTACTGTGTGTCTTTGACGGAGAAGCTCTCTGTGAACACAATAATTGGTAACATCTCCCTCACCTCCTTCTTCAACCCCAATTCACACTGTTACAACAACAACAACAACAACAACAAAATCAATTAAAACAACAATTCCAAGATTTATATAAAAATAACTCCATTTTTATTTTCCTTATACATACCCTTGACAATTCATCAGCTCCCGTAGCGGTGTGCTGCAACTGTGGACTCCTCATCCTTAAAGAAGACCAGTCAACCCTCCGACGGCGAAGATAAAATATGTAAAAAAACAATAGAAGTACAAAAGCAAAGAAAATGGGAACTGAAAAAATGAAAGCTTGATAAAGCTTCAAGTGAGATGAACCTTCAACAGCACCAGTAGTGCTGGAATCAGAGTAGCCTTTTCCAGTATAAGACATGACCAACAGACAATATAATTTCTTGTTTCCTTAAATTGAATCTTGGGACGACAATAACAATTGTCCCATATAAATGTAGTGCAAGAATGAAGAAGACCCAGATGGGGAAATGTAGCTTCAAAAATGGCAAAGGAAAAGACAGATCAAAAAAGAGACAGGAGGATAAAGAGATTGGTGCAGATGGAGATTTAGATATGTAGTAGCAAATATATATATATATAATGAAATGAATTGTGAAGGTTTAAGGTGGTAATTAATTACTACAAAAGTGTTTGGGATTTGGATTTGGGAATCTAGGTGAGTTACTAATAACTCTTCTTCCAGTCTTGCTAGTTGCAAGTAGGCCAACTTCATGCTTCCTTCTTTATGCAGAGCAGACNGAACCAAAACCAAACCAAATATTATCGGTTTTTAAAATTTAAAACCAAAACCAATCCAAATCAAAAAAAATATCGATTTACTTAATCGGTTTGGTTCGGTTTTTAGTTTGGATAGGTTTTCCGTCAAACCGTGAACACCCCTACAGTCACAAATATTGGAACGTAAACGAAACTTTGGGCTCTATTAAAAAAACTGAAATGTTGGGCCGATATTGGGCCTTGGATCAACTCAGGCTTAAAATCACAAGTCCAACCTAGTATGAAAATGGGTAGAAATGGCGTGCAGTAGCCACTAATTAAGGGCGTCTTTAATTTTTATCCACTAATTATAATGCTCAGCAAAAATAGCCACTACTAATAGGGAAAAGACTGTTTTACCCTTCCTTCATAAAGGTAACAGTTAGGCTTCAGGAAATTATTATGTATTTATCTCTCAATTCTGGGCAAACTCATACTTATAACGCTCACAATTAGCAGCATACTGGAAACTGAACAAGGATGAACATGATATATTGGGAGCTGAACATTCAGATAAGATCAGTAAGCCATCTAACTAAGAAGTCAAACAACCATTATATGCAAAATGCTATGTCTCATGAAGAATAAAGATCTTATAATGCATCGAGTTGAAAATGAGGCAAAAAGGAGAAAAGATAACGTATTTATCTCTACAAGTTAACATCTAACTATTGGAGAAAGGTAACAGTTAGGCTTCAGGAAATTATTATGTATTTATCTCTCAATTCTGGGCAAACTCATACTTATAACGCTCACAATTAGCAGCATACTGGAAACTGAACAAGAATTAAGGACAGACAGTCCTTAAGTTTTAAACTTGAAACTATAAGTTAAGGACTTCTTGTCCTTAACTTTTAATCTTTGAAATCAAAGTTAAGGACAGGAGTCCTTAAGTTTTCAACTTTGAACTATAAGTTAAGGACTTCCTGTCCATAACTTTTTAACCAGCAAGTCAAACTTAAGGACTGTTGTCCTTAACTTTTGAACTTAAAACTCAAAGTTAAGGACAGACAGTCCTTAACTTACAGTTACACGTTCAAAAGTTAAGGACAAGCACTACTTAACTTATAGTTACAAGTTCAAAAGTTAAGGACAATAGGTCCTTAACTTTGACTTACAAGTTCAAAAGTTAAGGACATGTAGTCCTGAAGTCCTGAACTTAGAGTTACAGGTTAAAAAGTTAATGACATGTAGTCTTGAAGTCCTGAACTTAGAGTTTCAAGTTCAAAAGTTAAGGACATGTAGTTCTGAAGTCCTGAAGTTAAGGACATGAGCAGAAGGGTATTTTCGTCCGGACAGTTAAAGGTCATTAAACCAGTGGCTAAAACTAAAGACATTTAAAACAGTGGCTTTAAAATAAAGACAGGATCTGTTAGTGGCTATTTGTGCACATCGCCCTCCTCCATAGTCTTTTAAAGGCTAAAAAATCACTCATCATTCTACTTAGTAAATCCACTCTAAAAGCTGGAGTTCTTTTATCCAAAGAATTTGATGCAATTAGTTAGTTCGAGAGATAGTGTTAGTATAGTTAGTGATAGTAAAGAGAAGAGAATGTTTAGAGGGAATGTAAAGTTAAAGAATTAATTGTTTCATGGGATTGATCCAAAAATCTTTTGAGATTAAACAATTGAATTTATAATTTTAAGGGCCATTCAAAAATAATAAATAATGGCAAATTAAAAAAAGACTAAAATAGATTAAGCTGTTAAGAAACTTAGCTCAAAGTAATAATATGAAACAAACAAATAGACAAGAATGTAGAGAGAAAGAGAGAATAGATTCTTATTTCTTCAAGTGTTTTCCAAGTATATACAATGTGATGCCCAAACCCTCTATTTATAGGATGATATAGGTAATACAAAGGGATGCCATAAATATGGTATTAACTATTGAGAACATGGGGGAAGATCATGGAGGTGTGGGAGTTACATCCATAATGGTAAGAAGTAGTGGGAGGTTAATGGAGAAGAGTAGTGGGTGTTACTCCTTTAGGAGTTATGGACATCCACCATAATCAAGTATTTTATAACACTCCCCTTGGATGTCCAAAGATAATGTGCCTCGTTAAAACCTTACTAGGAAAAAATCCTATGGGAAAAAATCCTAGTGAAGGAAAAGGGGTACACATATCTTGTAATACGTATTACTTGCCGCCTCATTAAAAACCTTGCCAGGAAAACCCAGTGAGATAAAACCTTAGCTAAGGGAAAAAGAGTACAACACATATTTGCCTCCCCCTGATGAAAATATCACTTTATTTCTCGGAGACGACGAATTCCAAGATTGTCTAACAACTTCTCTAATATTGAGATCGGCAATGCCTTGGTGAATTATTCCGCCAAATTATCACTTGAACGAATTTCTTGAACATCTATTTCATCATTCTGTTGAAGATCGTGTCTGACAAAGAACTTTGATGAAATATATGATTTATTCTGTTTCCTTCAATATATTCTTCTTTCAATTGAGATAAGCAAACATCAGCGTCTTCACTATTATTGGAATCTTCTCTTCAAAGAAAAGTCACACATCTTGTAAAATGATTATATGACAATTTCTCACATACAAATAGATTGTTTGAAGAACGGACTTCAATAAATGCCTGCATTTGCATAAACAATAAAACCTTGACAATATTTGTTAGAATAAACAAATCTATATCAAGGATTCCTTTTGCAATATAATACTAATCATATTTCAATATCTCCATATAGCCTTTATACTTTCAGCTGTTGGGACTATTCGTCCAACTTCATATTTTTCAGATGAAGTCAATTTTCATTGCATATTTTTCATTTAGCCAATCATTTATCTGTCCAAATTCCATGACAGATTTGAGCTCAAGATCCTCGTCAATATTAATAATATTGAGCGCTACATTATATTAACAACATCGTCGACGATCATTTTACATCGGTTCTGTCATTACCCACTAAAGACATAACTTATTGAGATCTCTTTATCTCATTATTTTCAAGTACCTGAGCCTCTCCCATGAGGTCTTATAAAGTGTTATGTCATGGTGCTTTTATAAAGCACTTGCCTCCTTATTGTGACCATCTTGAACATTTGCTCCTCTCCTTCTTCAAGGAGTTTTATCTTTGGAACCGATTAGTCTATTACGCTTCATGCGTTTCATAGACTATGTCCATCATGGACTTTATTCTATTTGGAGCATTAGTAGCTGAAATATGACATTTAGTTTGGGTCAGCAAATGCGCATGGAAATATTTTGCAAATGAATTATCACTTGAACTTCAAGTTCATATTTTCTTGTACGAGGATCTAATATACTCATAATAATTCATTCCATGTATTACTTTTTTCAGCTGCTCATTTTCTCCCCCAAATGTTGGGATCACCAACACATATCCCCAACCTTCATTGAGACCAATATTTGTGCATTGTGGTGGCACAATTAAATCATATAACACATCCATATTTCTAGATGGGAATATTTGGTTCCTGACCCTGAACTAATTGTGATGGGGAGAATTTATCATAACTTGTTGGCTAGATGCGTACAAGTGATGTTGTATATTAAATAATACACCTCATACCAAATTTTGATTTGGGAGTTTTATTCTCACACCAATGGTTTAGCTTAATTGGAGGCATNGACTTTCCATGCGTAGCCATAAATTCTGTCCATCATGGACGTTATTCTATTTGGAGCATTAGCAGCTGGAATATGATATTCAGCTTTGGGTCAGCAAATGTGCATGGCATTATTTTGCAAATGAATTATCACTTGAACTTCAAGATCACATTTTCTTGTACGAGGATCTAGGTGAACTCATAATAATTCATTCCATGTATTACTTTTTCAGCTGCCCATTTTCTCCCCCTAATGTTGGGATCACCAACATATATCCCCAACCTTCTTTAGGGACCCATCTTTGTGCATTGTGGTGTCACAATTAAATCATATAACACATTCATATTTCAAGATGGAAATTATTTGGTTCCTGACCCTGAACCAATTGTGACGGGAGAATTTATCATAACTTGGCTAGATGCGTACAAGTGCTGCTCTATATTAAATAATACATCTCATACCAAATTTTTTTTTGGTAATTTTGTTCTCATAACCAATGGTTTAGCTATAATTGGAGGCATACAATCTCTGCTAAACTAACTTGGATTTAAACCAGCATTATCAAGATAAATTTATATTCTTGACTCTGCTCTAATAATTTGAGCAATCAATCTTGCAAAATCCAAACTGCAAGTTGAAAACACACATGCGACCATACAATAGATGCATCTATTAAAATTATATAATAGTAAATGGTCCACATGCCAAGTGACTGGGCCCATATATATATCACCTTCTATTCGTTCCAGAAATCAAGGGATTCAATCCCGACCTTAACTGGTATATCATGAGAATAAGCAGCACAAGAGAATTCTTGAAGAATCTTATATTTCTTCAACATATGCCAATGTGAATTCTCAATCAATTTTCACATCATAATTGAACCGGGATGGCCAACCGGTCATGCCAACTATTGTTTATTTCAGTAAATATTTAATTTACTATGGCATGTGATTCCATCATCATGCTTATACATCTGTAGTACAGATAGAAGAAAAGTCGGGCAACCTTTCATATTTACCCGGTATGTTATAGTAATACGAAGATAATCAATCTTTCTTTCATTTATAGTCTCAACATGACAACCATTTTGGCTAATACATTTGAAACTCAAAAAGTTTCTTTTGAGACTTACTACAATATCAATGTCAAGAATAATTTCGTTTATTCGAGTAGTAACAAATTCGCTGTTCTGGAGCTCTCAATAATTTTGTACTACAAGATCTTTTATAACACCATTCAAGTGGTGAATTTTTCCTCCATAGAGAAAATTATCTTATCATAATAATTTTCATGGTCAGAATCATCATAAGCAAAACTTGTTTCATGCTTTACTTTTGCCATTAATAACTTTTTATAAGGCATGGAAAAATATTTTTTGGCGTACCACATGTACGCGACCAATGACATATTCATGTAACCACACTGTAATATTCATTATCTTTATTTCTCTCAAACCTCCCTTAGAGGTGAGTTGTGGTATTTATCCAACCATGCATAAGCACATTCTTATGCATAATTTTTATCACATATATATTTCAACATTTACTTTCAGGAATGAACCTGCATTTACAGTGCTTATCACAAGTCACATTTTCAACGAATGGACTATAATCATGTGAACGTGTCTCGTATTAACAGACCACATTGATACATATTCCTTCACCTTGAAAGGATCATTTTGAGAACCCTTATTGTTCTCCTTTATACAATTACCATAATGATGACTGTTATTATTTGATCTTTGGCTCGTCCACGTTCATTGGTCAACCACTTATCTTTATTTAGACTTACTATGCACCGCTATCACATTCACTTCAAGAATGGAGCAAATCAAGTGGGACAAACTTCATGCTTTTTCATGAAAAATACATTATTTTTTTTAGTCATCATTATATCATCAATATGGTGCATTGGGACTCAAACCCAATGTCTTACCCATATAAAGGCATGTTAGGCCATAATGAGTTAGGACTCAAATCTAACACATAAGTGCGCATAACCCAACTCTTATCATCATAGAGCACCAGGACTCAAACCTGATGTCTTACCCTTATACAATGGCATAATAAGTCTAAGTGGACTCACCCTGATATACTACTTTATAATAATTAGTTATTTTTGCCCGAACTTTAATGAAAGTTTTCGATCTTTTTCACGAACAACCACATGATCAAACATAAAGGGAATAAAACTATCGTAGTTATACAAAATTTATTTTGACCACAACATAAATTTAAATTCATATTATTTTTTAAGATAAATTAGAAACCTCCTCAATAGTTAACAGTTCCATAATCTTGGCTTGCAAACTATCGGAGCAGTACATATGGGAGGTGAACCCGCTGGCCTGCTACGGAGATAAGACTGTCATCGTCTACGGGCCTTTCTCTCTAACTGAAATATGGTGAAGTCCACCTTGTTGGACTCCAATACCCCCGTGTTGTGCAGCCTGTCTCTGCAACAATCAATAAAGTCCTGTGGTCCTCATATCGCCCATCGCCAAAGACAGGACGATGTAGCCTGGTCCATCTATCCAATCGCTTTTGCTGCTCAACGGTCGGGGCTGGTCTGGGCTCTAGTATAACCGCTGAAACTAGCTGAGCCCTGCCTGCAGGTAGTGCACCTAGGGTATGATATACGACAACAGCATGTCCTGGAGCCTGAGCAGTAGGGGTATGTGCTATCCCTCCTACCAGATATGTGGCGGGGTTCGCTGGAAATACACAAGCCTGCATCATAGAGTCCATGAACCGCAACATATGGCCCATGACCTCCTGAAATCCCGGTGCAGTCGTGAAATCTACCGGGGTCGGCTCAGCTGCAGGTGCCTCATCCTTCTCCTCAATGACATGATTCCCCACTGGACCCACTAGTGGTACAACGGGGGAAACTCTAGGACGCCCTCGTCCTCTAACAGGAGCTAAAGCGCTCCCTCGGCCTCTATAAACGGGGGGAGCAGCTCCTTTACCGCCGGGTACATCTACCGCGCGCGTTATCATCATCTGTGAGAGAATAAGAGAAAGATACTTAGCACAACATTAACTGCACGATAGGAGATGAAGAAAGAGAAGTTTCCTAACACCCTATAGCCTCTCGACGTTTATGGACATTTCCGCATCGATCCACAAGACTCTATTAGGCCAGCTCATGACTTGTGAGACCTATATGAACCTAGTGCTCTGATACCAAGCAGTCACAACCCAATTCCTAGTATAGGCTGTGATGGCGCCCAATGCCGCCATTAGGGAAGCCAACGATGAACTATCCATTTAATTTATTTTATTAATTTAAAGTCATGAATTTTACTTAATAGAGAAACCAAGAATAATTAACATGGTGATGTAAAACATAAAATAAATCATACGAGTGAAAGGCTAATTATTAACAAACAAGATCATAAATATCTACTAGCAACTCCCAAAATTCGGTGTCACAAGTGCACGAGTAAACTAGTAGAATATACAAAACCTCCTACAACTACTATCTAAAATAAGATAGACAGAAAAGCAAAAACAATAATGAGGAGACCTGGGTGCTACAGAACGGAGCATAGGAAGCAACTCACCACTAGGTCTTCGGGTACCGGGGATACGCGCTTGATTGGCCACCAGATGCACCCGCCTCATAGCTTGTGTGATTAGTGCAGAAGTGCAGCGTGAGTATGTACGTAGCGTGTACCCAGTAAGTATCTAGGGTAACCTCGAAGAATTAGTAACGAGTGGTCGACATTGACACTTACTAGAGGTCAATAAATAAGGTGAAGGAATGATAAATAGGCATGAAATACAACAGTAACAATGGAATAGAAAATAATAAATAATAATTCTTTAACATAATATCAATTTAAAACCTCCAAGTATCACATGCCAATATTAACCCGTAAAAACCCACCAAGTAATTATTAAGTCTCAAGTCAAGAAAGAGATATCAAGTATGATTTTAGCTATGTACGTACTCTCGTTACGTAGCGCGTACGTAGCACCCACGATTATTAGCAAGTAACAATTTAATATACCTACGGGGATAATTCTCTCTCACAAGGTTAGATAAGAGACTTACCTCATTTTCAAGTCCTCTGCCCGGTCCACAATTCACACTAATAGCCTCAAATCAGTGCCGAGCAATCCGAAACTAGCCAAAGGTTGTACATACTGATCAATATATGCTCAAAAGTTCATAATTTAACTATTAAAGTAATTACCCGACCCAATTTTGAAGATTCCTAAAATTCACTCTCGGCCCCACGTGCCCGAATTTCAGAAATTGTTGTAAATAAATGTTACCCATAACCTTACGAACACAAATATATAATTTATACTAATTCCATAATTATTTTCACGGTCTAATCCCATTTTTACCAAAACCTAATTTTTTCAACAAAATCCTAAAATTTCTATAATTTACATGTTAAAATCTACTCATGATCTATGTATTAAACCACATTATGTAGAGATTACTTACCTCAAGGTGGTAGGTTAAAATCCCTCTCCAAAGAGCTCTAAAATTGGCCACAAGTTGAGAGAAATAAACAAAATAAGCCTAAGTCCCGTTTTTAATCAAGTTACAGCCCAGTGAATACTTCTTCGCGACTGCGACAATACCCTCGCAAACGCAAAGGCAAAGCAGCCAAGGCTTTGAAAAATGCACATCGCAAGTGTGATGCAAGCCTCGCGAATGCGAAGACCAACAGCCTACCCCCTCCCCAGCTAGCCTTACCCTACGCAAACCCAAGCATGCGAACGCGATGACTAGTGGCCCAGAGCATTGCGATCACGAGCTCCTTTTTGTGAACGCGGAGAACAAAATTTCCTCTAGCCCAATTCCTTCATCACAAATGCGAGGCCTTCTCCGTGTTCGTGAAGAAGAAAACCAGAACAACAAATTAAAGAAATTTGAACTTAGCTTCGGGTGGTCGAAATCTCACCCGAGCCGCCCGGAACCCTCTCCAACTGCACCAACGAGTCCATAAATATAATACGGATATGCTCGAACCCTCGGAACACATAAAACAACATCAAAACTAAGGATCGCACCCCAAAACCAAATTAATCAACTTCTGAATTTCAAACTTCTTTAACTAGCTTCGAACGCGTCGAATCATACTTAGACAACTCAGAATGACGCCAAATTTTGCGTACAAGTCATAAATCACCATACAGACCTATTCTTAGGCTCGGAATCTCAAACAGATATCGATAACACCAAACTATACTACAACCAAATTTAAAGAACTTGAAAACCTTCAATGCGACAACTTTCAACATTAAGTGCTGAAACGCTCCGGATCACCCGAGACTCGATCCGAACACACTCCAAAGTCCAAAATCATGATAAGAACGTATTGGAAATATCAAATCCCGGTTTCGATGTCGCTTACTCAAAATGTTGATTCATGTCAAACTTGGCCATCTAGGCCTCTATTAAAGAACTAAATGTTCCGATTTTAACCCGAACCCTTCCAAAACCAAGTCAACCATCCCCCGCAAGTCATAAAACAGTAAAAGTACATATGGGGAGTGTGTGTATTTCACTCTCCTTGGGAGAGTGAAAAGCAAGAAAAAACAATTTCCAGATTTTTCGTTTTGCTTTTTTACTGTTTTTAGCGAGATACATAATTTCTTATTTTTTTTTTCTTTTTTCTTTTTCTTTTTCTTTTACTTCTTTTTTTCATTTCTTCTCTACTTTCGACGACATTCACTCGTCGACGACTTTGTTTAACCATTCTTCTTCCATTTATTCTGTTTTTTTTCTTCCTCTTTCTATCCTTTTCACACACAAATTAAACTCTCAAAAAGATCTATTCATAAGCAAAGCAAAATACATCAGATTGGGTGGGTGGGTGGGTGGGGGGATTTCATCATCGGAAAACCTTTCCACACAGAAAAAACGGAGGTATTGAAATTTTAACTGGAAAAAATCTTCTTCTAACCTAGCAGACACACTTATACTCATATTATATATCATCACTCACCTCTTAATTATAACATTCATTATCTTTATGCCAACCACAGTCACCGATTATAGTCACCGTCCAAAAATCTTCTACCATAACAGCTATTTAAAGATCTCAAGCCTAGCGTAGCAGCAGAAAAAGAAAAAGGCAGATGGGTGGCTAAATAAATATGAGTGAATCTTTGTTATTCCAGTTTATTGGAGGTGACTGGAGTAGTGAAGAAGAGAAACGAGAAAAGAGAAAAGAAAAGAAAAGAAAAAGTTTTTTATTTATTTATTTTTATAATGAAATCTGATGTGTCAAGCGAGTGTGATTCATTGCCCAACAGAAATTTGGTTGTGGTACTTTAAGGGTGAATTTATTTGACTTTAAAATAGTTCAAGGGGGTAATAAAACTTCCCCAAAGGTAGAGTGTGTAGTTGGGAATCCGACTATAGATCAAGAGGTACTTATGCATTTTACCTAACTTTTAAGAACATTATAGGCATAAGGCATTGATATTAAGTAAACGGGCAACGCGCATATCTTAAGACTAATGAACTTAAAAACTAATTTATTAAATAGTATAGAAGGGGAATAACATCAACAATTTCTTGACTATGTTGACAGGTGAGACGTGGCGAAACGCAGCCAATAACAATTAATAAGTCTAAATAGCAGGAAATATTGGGCATAGACGATGGAGACCATTTTCTATTTTATTATGCAAAAGACAATGGAGACTATTTCCTAGTCTATTTATAAAGTAATGTTTTCCTGCCTGTATTCTTCTACTACTAAACTAACTTATCATTTAAAGAATAAGTTTTCCTAACATGTAACGTGCATGCTGCCATAGTTAATATTCCAAAAAGTTCTGAACTATGCCTTCTAAAGGGGCCCAAAAATTATCTTACGATAAACAATTACCATAAAGAATAATTTTGTCTAACATGTAACGTGCATGCTGCCATAGTTTAATACTCCAAAATGTTGTGAACTATGCCTTCCAAAGGATCCCAAAAATATATTACAAACAATTGCACTTAAAGTCCCTGATTTTAATTACAATTATAAGAAGAGCTACTTAAAATGTAATCGGCACAATAACACCTCTCAACATTGATGTCAATCTTATGAGGGGTGGGATTCTGTTGAACTGAGCTTAAATAAATTTTGATCATGATTAACAAATAATTGCCAAAAGAATCAGGTCTCGTTTAGTATGTTGAGCAAAAGTTGGAAGTTGTTTCATCGTGCAAGTTGATTTGAGAGTTGAAAGCCGATTCCTATTGATAGTTTTTTTGAAAAATTTATTTCGTGTATTACAAGGAATATATTAGCTGAAAGAATTTGTGTTCAATAAGGATTATAATTATAAAAATACTTGCATGGAAAGAAAAACGTGTAAGGAGTCTTTTAAGGAAATAAATGAAATCGTTTTAGGATATGTTTTAAAGGTATCCTACTTATTTTAGGTTTGGAGCTAAAATTAGAATAGGATTCCGCCTACCTCACTCCTATGTAAAACATCATATTGCTGTTATTGAAGACTCACACAATTCAGAGAATTTATTCAAGGCAATAGCAATTCATAAAAAAAAATGTGCTTTCAAGGACTCAAGCTGCTCAAATATCAAAAACTTGGTCTAGTAAACGAAGTTGTTGAAGTTCTTTAGGTGTTTAAGGTAGAGTCATTGTTCTTTAATTGTAACCTATATTACTTATTGAGAAGTGTAATCATAGATATCAAGTTGTAAAGAGTTTGTTTAACTTTCTAGGCTAGAATTTGCAATCTTGAAAGGGGTAGATACAAATGGGTTGATTGTAGGGTAAGGTATCTGTATGGGTAAAATCGGTTGATGACAGGTGGTCGAATGGTAAAATGACATGTTGAATCAAGGATAAGCAAAAGATGAATCGAGAAATGACTAATACCGAATGCAATGTGTGTGATCGGCACCAGACGGATTCCGAAGGGAACATGGACCTTTATAGAAGTTCAAGGGTTGGGCATCGTATAACATTCAATGAGAGAATATTTACTAGCATTAAATGAGCACCCGTTACAGAAAATATTTATATTCAAGGCTTGTTGTTGTGTATTCATAAATGACACTTTTATTCTCATTTAAGAGGAGTTTGATCCTAGAATCTTGTTTTCGTAGGTAGAGCTAGATTAACAGCTATTATAG
This sequence comes from Nicotiana attenuata, assembly GCF_001879085.1. Taxonomy (NCBI): domain Eukaryota; kingdom Viridiplantae; phylum Streptophyta; class Magnoliopsida; order Solanales; family Solanaceae; genus Nicotiana; species Nicotiana attenuata. The sequence goes on from NW_017671819.1 coordinate 33,754, forward strand.
GGGACATGAAACATTCTGTGCACAAAAGCTTTGATTTACTATTTTGCTCCCAATTTAATAGCTTTCTTATCACTTTGTCATTATTCTCACTTCTGCTCTCGGAACACTGAGTTCGGCGTCAGGCTTGCTATCTTCTTGAATTTCAGTCGTTCAATCTTAATTTAAATATTATTTCTTTGTTATTTTTGGATCAAATCAATTCGATCGTCTATAAACCACGTAATAAATTTAAATGTACCGTTTTGCGGGTAAACAGACTACAGTTTATAGTCACTTTGATTATTGAGTTATAATGTAATAAAAAACCGCTCTTTGAAGTTAATAAAATTTTGAGGTAAATCCTACGATGATAGGTCGTGGTTTTTACTTCCTTGAGCGAGATTTTTCACGTAAAAATTATTGCATTTTTTAGTTCCGGCACTTCACTTTCTTTTGTGTCTAGAATTCTTAGGTTAAAGAACCAGGTTTTTTAACACTCGAAAAATCGGACTTGACGTAATTCACCCTCCCCTTGTATCTAGGTGCGTCCTAAAATAACAGAATTCCTACAGATGATTCTGGCTAGGCCAATTAGATACCTTTGATCTAGGTTTACTCAGGCCTATATATCCAGAAATCTAAAGTTTCTGTTTGCAGAAAATCTCATTCTAAATCAAAACTCAGAAACCTGTCAATAATAGAAGGTATTAATGATTACTTGGCCTTTTTTTTTAAAGGTTACTATCGACTGCACAACTATGAAAAATTACTCTATGTAACCAATTCAGAAGAAACTTACTATAGTTTTGAATTCCCATGAAAGAGAGATTCCTTCGCATGAAAGATGATAGTTTATTTTAAAAGACGCTATGTTGTAATATGGATCGATAAAAAAAATATTTTATTTTATTTTGATTTCTCATTCGGTGTTTAATATCCGCTTTAGGAATCGAAAGCGTGCATGAAAATCTCACTTTTAAAGCGCTTTCTATGGGAAGGCGATTTCATACTAAATAATGGTCAAAGTGATATTTTTCTGGTGGAGGCTTATGCATAAACGTGGAGTCATTATCATGGAAAGGAATACCTTTGACTTGTGAATAGTAATTTGATACACACGTACACCACGTTGTCTTGAAATGAGATATACCATAGATATTCGAATAAACCATGAGTACGGATAATCACGGGCGGCTAATCAGATTTTCAAAGTTATTTTATTCCGTCCGTTCCAGTTTATATCAACCTATTTCCTTTTTGGTCTATTCCAAAAAGGATAATCTCTTTCTAAATTTGAAAACAATTTAGCTTAAACTTTTAATGAGAGGCTTTTATAACCACACAGATACTCTGTGCCCCTTTTTGACTTGTTTAGGACCACAAATTCCAAAAGTCTTCATTTTTTCTTAAACTCCGTACCCAGTCAAACAGGTTCATATAAATTGAAACGGAAGTAGTAATATTTAATTGAACTAGCATGTATCTGATCAGGCAAGATATTAAGAACACTAAGTACTGAATATGCTACCTACTTTGTCCTTTTCAGACTAATAGGGACCTACACTTAAACTTCAATTTTTGCTTTTTCCACCTAAAGAAATATGAGAATAAAGATACATACTGTTGATAGAGACTGCTGTTTATTTGTTTTTTATTAATGTTTTTTTTATATAGCAAAATATATAAAGCTTCGAATATAAAAACAGATCTTAGCGATAAGTTAAAGGAGAAAAAAACAAAAGTTAAATCTAGCTAAAAGACCGAGAATTTACAAGTACTAAAGGGTTAATATGCAGCGACCAGACATAGTCTAACGTATTTAGATATCATTAATTGTTCTTCTTATCATTATTCACTGCAAAAGAGCAATTAAAAAAAATAAAAGTAGTACATAATCAATGAATAGACCTTCGATCCTAGGCTTTTCCTAACATGGGCGACATACTTCATTAATTATTATTTTTGTAACTAATTTCAGTTTGATCATCTCAAATGTACCATTACAATCAAGTTTTGCACCTCAAAGGGAAAAATAATTATAGTATTCAACTTAATTGATGTATCCATTTTATTTAAGAAAACGTAAATGCAGCTATACCGTTAAAATATTAAACAAAAAATTAGTGGCTTGATCCAGCATATTCTTGATCTGATCCCTTCATTTGGTGACACAATTTATTTATCAAGTAAAGAATCGTTTTAGTTACACTATCATTTTTACGCTTTTGTTTCTAAAATCAGTGTATTTTTCTCTTGTTTAAAATATCTATTTATCTAGTAAATATCATTTAGTATTTTGTAAGAAAGAATATTTGTCATTGACTTGGCACTGAGTTATTTAACAAAGGAAGATGTGCAAAATTTCTTAAGGTGAATGACCATTTAAGAAATTCGAAAGTTTAATAGGTGTTATGTAGGGGTGTTCATGGTTCGATTTGGATCTGTTTTTTCCTAAAAAGAAACCAAACCAAGTAAGTCGGTTTTTCAAATATTAGAACCAAACCAAACCAATTAAGTCGGTTTTTTCTCGATTCGGTTTATGTCGGTTTTTCGATTTTTTCGGTTATTTGTCGGTTTTTTCTTAAATATAAGACATACACTACCAAACTTATATTTCGGCGACCACATTTTCAACGTAACACTATCAAATCAATTGCCCTTTGAGAAATCTATTATTTACCAAGATATATTGATGGTAATTGAATCAAATAGTGGTGAATAATTTAAGGACTGAATTAAAAATATATTGTTTTTAACATGAAATAGATTCTTACACTTAACAAAAGAAAACTAATAATCAAACTAGAATGTAAAGGTAAAGAAATGTACTAAAAGTGCAAACGAATAACATTTACTATAAATTTTTGAAAACTTTGTATAAAAGTTTACATATATATAGGTGTAATTATAAATTTAAAATAGCTACTCTTATATTCGGGTTGGTTCGGTTTTCTTTATTAAAACCAAAACCAAACCAAATTTGATCGGTTTTTAAATTTCAAAACCAAAACCAAACCAAACCAAAAAGTATCGATTTTTTTGATCGGTTCGGTTTGGTTTTTCGGTTTGGTTCGGATTTTCGAATTTTTATGAATACCCCTAGTGTTATGGCCTGCAAGCTATTTTAACGGCACCAAAAAATTATTTTCCGGCTAAAATGACTTTCTTGAGAAAGTTAGATAACTTTATTGTTACATACTAAATTTTATTTTATTTTTATTTTATTTTATTTTATTTTATTTTATTTTTTTTTTTGCAATTCACTAGGCAGTGCCTAGGGCTAGTTTTTATTTATATATAAAAAACAAACAAAGTGTCGTGAAATTCTAAAAAGTGTACGAAATAAAACTTGAACTCTACATAGATCCTATTATCAAAATTGAGCATTATACTCAAATTTGATATCACAAAAATTTTACTCAAATTTGCATAAAAACTAGCCCATGATAGATACATACTAAAAGTTTATAAGTGATTTTACCGTTTTTTTTTTAATTTTGTTGTGCAATTGAGCCTCCATATTAATTGAGCTCATAACCTACTTATAGCCTGTTTGACCAAGTTTCTTTTTGGCCAAAAGTGCTTTTTTTTTTTTTGCCAAAAGCACTTTTGCTCAAAAATTGAGGTGTTTGACCAAGCTTTTGGAAGGAAAAAAAGTGTTTTTGAGGAGAAGCAGAAGCAGTTTTGGAGAAGCAGAAAAAAGTAGCTTCTCTCCAAAAGCACTTTTTTGAGAAGTACTTTTGAGAAAAATACACTTAGAAGCAGTTTTTTAAAGCTTGGCCAAACACTAATTGCTGCTCAGAAGTGATTTTCAAACTAATTAGTCAAATACAAACTGCTTCTCACCAAAAGTACTTTTGAGAAAAGCACTTTTGAAATAAAGCACTTCTTAAAATAAGCTGATTTTTGCAGCTTGGCCAAACGGGCTATTAGACTGTAAGATAAAAAGATATTCGCACTCACCATAATCATGATTGACTCAAACTTCTTCAGGATATTATTTAGGAAGGATACAAGTATGAAAACTTGATTAAGAAAATAAAATTGATAGATATTTGTAAATGGACAGGACAAATAATAATAATAATAATAATAATAATAATAATAATAATAATAATAAAGAATAAAATAGAAAGATATTTTCTCCAATGTTCTACAAAATGATCCTAAACTTAGCTTTCAGAAAGGTCCTTATCTTCAAGTTTACTTAACCAAAACGATTAAAAACAAATGAAGCTGTAGAACAGCTGGATCCTTTAAACCAGATTAATATAGTGAGTAGTAGTATATATTAATAAGAAATTCATTGAAAAATACTATTTTAAAAAAGACAAAGAAAAAATAGAAAACGTTGATTGGAAGGAATTGTGGAATATGTTGTAATGTTGGACGGAATAATCCTTCCGATCTCATACAGACTAAACGTCCCTTCACCTTCACCAACGATGCCCCACCAGCTCATGAAAAGACAAATGAAAGGAGTGTTAAAATATAAATGTCCTTTTTCAATATTATTCTCCCCGGTTCATAATAAATGATCAATTTATTTTTGTATACTCATTAATAAAATATTAAATTCTAGACAAAAGTAGTTAGTATGACTAAACTACCCTTAATTAAATGTTGCAGCATAGTTAATGTGAGGAGTAAAAGACTTTTTAGGAATACGTACATGAGGGTAATTTTGGAAAAACAAATAGAATTGTTTCTTGATTATATAAATGGACACTTATTTTGGACCAAAATAAAAAAGTAAATTGGCTACTTATTGTGGACCGGAAGGAGTAATTTTTTTTTTCATTTGTTACCACTTGCTCTCAATTTACGTATGTTTTCTTTTAGGCCAAATATAGAGACAACTTTTTAGACTTTAATATTTGTGTATTTAATGAACTTTTTAACGCAAATATATTATTTGACCAAGAACTGTTAGGATCTTACTCTGATATTTTTAGCATGTTTATCTTTTCTGAAAGGAAGGACAAAGAGTTTAGCATAATTAATTTTACTTTTCCTAAAAGAAAAATATAAATTTTTTTTCAAATTTGATGAATCCTTTTCTGGAAGAAAAGTTTGTATTTCTATAAATTGATGATCCTTCCTTTTCATACAACAACACAATAACATCCAAAATATAGTCATTAAAGACTCTTGTTTAAACGGAGATTTTTTTCTCAACGGTTTTTGTACTTTCTTTTACAATAGTTTTCTCGTATGTCAGTTAATTGAACAAACTTTATTATAATATACTTTTATTTTGTTGTCTGATTTATTATTTTTAAATTTTGTTTTATTAACTTTCGCACGACAGTACGTATTTCGATCCCAATAAAAATTAGTGCACCGAACACATTCAGATTTCTAGCTCCGCGCGCCTGTATCTTTATTAGACCTGATCGTGATCTTTCTCACCCCGCCGAACCGTGGTGTGCCATCTATCGACTTAAGGCCAAGCGTTGAGGATATCTGGCCAAATTCTTCATTTTCTACGCGATGAACAACACTAATCTATTATGGAATATCCAATGGCTAACAAAAATGCTTCTGGGCCTGTCTTTTTGTAATATAAGTAAAGGTTAATGCTTTAGGAATTAATAAATAAAATTGTATATAGAACTGAATATTCTTCTTTTTGAAATTAGGTTTGTGATGTTTGGTTATAATTCTATACTTTGTCATGTAATAATGAAAATTTGTGTGACGTTTGAACTCAATTGAGTTGATTTTATTGATAATAGGTGAATTTGACTATAATCACGCACCGAATAACCACTTTCTTGTGAACTTTAATGTGGAAAAATGACAACAAAATGCTCTTATTGGTACTTTTCATGATTTGCAGGTGATATAGGTGTAAGGAAAGCTAAGGAGCAGTTTGGAGTCAACTATTGATGAAAAAAAAGCTAATTGTTGCATTTCCCAAGTGACCCATTCAAAACAGGCCAAATTGCCCGGATACAGGGTCTACCGCGGTTCCACCGCGACCGCGGTGAAACCGCGGTGGAAGGTAGTCTCTGAACAATTGAAGATCCGCGAGGGTATTTTACCGCGGTTCTACCGCGATCGCGGTAGAACCGCGGTGGACACAGAAACTTCGGGGACCAAAGTGTAAAACACGGGATTTTTAGACCTAAACCCTATTTTAAACACTAGACTTCGTCCAAGAGAGGTAGAGATTGATTTTTTAGGTTTCTTAGCAAGGAGAACAATTGTGAAAAAGTACTCTAAACATTTTTCTTCTTTTCTTTTGATTTTATGATGATTTCAAGTTTAGTTTATTCTCCCATAACTATGAGTAGCTAAATTTCTTGTCTAAGGCTTTGATGGAACCTATTGGGTGATGAACTTCTTGTTTATGTGAATACAAATTGCTAGTTTAATCTTTATTTGTTCAACTTCGTGTTCGTTGTAGTTAATTGACAGGATCCTCAATTAGCTGTGCCTATTTAGTGTGCATAACTTGGAAAAGAGTGCATATTTAGGGTTTTGTTGAACAACACCACTCCTAGATTATTAGAGGAATCTATAATTGCGGGTTTAAAGGCGGGATTAGGAATAATGAAGCCTTGGGTGCAATCTAAAGTGAATTGTGCTAAATAAAGCAAGCTAGTGTATCTCGGAAGAGTGCAATAGTAGATTACTGTGATTACTCGGGAGAGATTTGCGGTAAGATTAGGGTTCATGATTGATAGAGGTGTGTGGGTGAATTTGTATGAGCATAAACAGAAGGGATTCCATCAATAGGGGAAATCATTGCCTTAGCTTTTTCTCATAATTGTTTACAACCCTTTTTATTAGTTATAGCATTGTAGTTACTTGAAAGTTAGTTAGTAAAGAACACTCAATTGAGAATTTAAATATTTGGGAAGCTGATTCTGAAGACTTGGTGGGTCTGAAGGTTGCAACTGATAGGTTAACTCTCTGTGGGATATCGACTCCGGACTTGTAAACCGGATTATATTTGCAGCGACCGCATTGTCCTTTTTATAAGGCATAGTTGGGCGTGATCAAATTTTGGCGCCGTTGCCGGGGAGTTAACGGAATTATCAATTGCCATTGACAGAAATATAAAGATTCTTATTGTAGTCAGTTTCCTCTCTACCAACTCTTTCATTGAAAATTTTGATGGTTGTTGATCTGGGTACACAGGTGCATGCCTAGAAATTCTACGAGGACTGGAGAACTACTTGAAGGACTCACAG
>NW_017671819.1:41691-98820 GCF_001879085.1 Nicotiana attenuata
TCGACATATGGATGGACTGCAGAGAAATTCGGTTGGACTTCTAGAAAAATGCACCTAGCACTCCAGGTGGAGCCACTCAGTGCCTCCTTGAACCTTTTCCAATACAATGGCTGGAAAACATCAGGCGACTCTTTTTGACGCAAATGAGCATTTCTCACCAAAAAGGGTGATGGAGAATCAGGGGCAGAAAGCAACAGGTTCACATAAGGAGACACTATCCAACGGAGGCTTGTGCACCTCTGTGCATAGACCAGCCAATTGCGGTAGATTTTAATCCATGGGGAAATGCAGAGCCATAATATTGATTGGCGGGGGGTTATCATCTATTCACACCAACACCCCTTGAAGCATATGAACTATGCGGCTAACTATGGGGTCAGAGGCAAGGGGTAATCCAGAATTGGGCAGTCAAGCAGGACTCGATGCAGAGACAGTACAGGGCCCACCGCAGCCACAGTAATTAAGCTGGAAATATGGGAGGCATGAGGGACCCCCCAACAACATGGCACCGTATCCTAGACCCGAAAGGGATATTACAACATATCACATGCAAGCAAGCGTACCACCCCAACCTCAAGCAACAGCAGGTGCGAAGAAAGGAAGATGGCGGTTTGCAAGGCATAGAAGCAATGATGCCAGCAGAGTTATTGGGTGTTCCAATATGCCTAAAATAAATTGAAAGGGTGGATGCACATGATGCAACTATTCAAGAATATTGAGGGTACAAGTGGGCCAAGGATTCCAATGTCACTTAACAATCCGGTCCTCAAGTCGGACACTACCTGCCAGATACCCAAATCAATCCAAAAGGATCAAGGCCCAAAGCATGCTGATGAGCGGTGTTGAAGTCTTACGAAATGGCAGTGATTTTTAGATGTGAGCAAGAGAGAGCTCAAGGTAGAAAACATACACTGGCTGAGACAACTAATTTCCAGTTTACCATTCTGAACTGGATAGACTACTACGGAGATTGACAAGAAATAACAGTTTTTCAGCTTGCTCCTGAAAAGAAATAAGAAAATATGCAACAAGAGGACTGAGACAGTAAATTGAACCAGTCACGTGAGACTAGCAGCAGAACCAATAGTTGAGACCAGTTAGCGGAGAAGGAGACTGATCCCAAGTGATTATGGGGAAGAGAAAGAAAGGACAAATACCATGCACCATTTCCCGCCAAAGGCTTGGCCATGGCCACTCGGAAGGGCAGGAGCAGTACAAAAAGTTTCTTAGAATTGCTCAAACAAAAATTGAGATAAAACATCTCCACCTGATTGAAGCATTCTTATAAAAAGAGGATGCAGGATATGCTAAAATTGATGAAGGACTTGATTGTCTTCGAATTTTGACTTTTCAAGACTTACTGTCGACTGTGAACTTCTCACTCCAGACTATGTAGCGCTATCCAGTGGTATCTAGGGACCCGGTCTTGCTGAAAGCTATCCTGATCCGGGGTAGTTTTACAATTCCATGCACCATTGGGGAACTACGCATTTGCCTAAGGCTCTTTTGTGTGATTAGGGCCAGCTTCAATCTCATGCCCCTAGCGTCATTTTATAAGAGAGGTTAAGGCATTGGCAATTGAGCTCACCTACTTCTATGTTATTGCAGCTGTGCTTTGATAGGACTGTTTAAGGCGTCCATTTGGGATTCTTTTGATGATGTGCTTCGCCTTTTTATTCAGGTGGGGAGAAAAATTCGTGTTCCCTGCAGATTGTAATCTTGGATTGCCCAAAGTTGGTATGAAAAGAAATTCCAAAATTCTTAGGACGACTTTCTTGGCCACGGCGAAGAGCTTTTAATTGATTTTGCCGAGACCGCAGGGTGGAGAGACCTTAAGATCGAGGCTCAATGATGAGCGGAGATTCATATTCAATGGTGCCAGGAAATCGATTTGGCACGCGACCAAGTGAATTTGCAAATTGTTCAACTTTGTGATTGCACGTGCCAGTAGATGTAATTGTAGAGGCTGATGACGAGGCTTTGACAATCGAGGAATCCCTTTGCTGCATTTGGCTTTGACAAATTTTGAACTGAAAAAGTTGAATTGTGGGGATTTGATGGGGAATGGGTGTTGGCACTAGAAGGTAAAAGGTTGGGGAGAGGAAATCTGGAGTTTTGAGCCCTTGCCACTTTAGAAAAGAGAAGAGACCCCCTCCAGCTAAACCATCAATCCCGAAGAACCCCCTAAGCTGGAACTAAAGCCTTTGCCATCCCATCTCAGGTTGATGAATTTTTTGGGCCCTGACTCCACATGTAACCTGCTTATTATCTCATCTGGTTTGTTTAGATGTGCAGCGTTCAAACAGCTTTTACAGGTTACTAAGGGTGTGTTTAGAGTATTGACATTCAGATACACTCCAAGCTTTACAGGTTACTAAGGGGAGTGCAAAACTGCCATTTGGGATGGACCATTGGCAGATATCAAGGTGATCAGCCCCGCCTACTGCATTGCACAAAATTCTCTGGAAGAAGGTGCACAAACCTTTCCCCAGGGAACTATCAGAGAACGGCTAAATCCAAACATGAAGGAAAGTGGCTGAAGATAAGAAGTGATATAAAATGGTTTTGGATGCGGGAATTCATTTTTCAATTTTCTGACAGTAGCCTGGCGTAGCACCCAGTTCAATGTGTGCCTAAAAAGGGTGGCATGACGGTGGGTAAAAGAATGGACAACAATGAAACTTATATTCAACCAGGAACGTGTCACAGGGCTGGAGAATCTGCCCGATGTGGCATTTATAGAAAGTTGAATCTGTGGCCACCAAGAAAAACCCACTATCCCACTTCCTTTCATTTGATCAAATGCCTGGGAGATAGATTTGGCAGGGAGGTCACACTTTTGCCTTCTATGGATGGGTACTCAGGGTACAATCAGATCTCCATTTGCCCCTGAGGACTAGAGGAAAAAGACCTCCTTCCTTCACACTGCCCGTACGGAATTTATTGCCTTCAGGAGGATGCCCTTTGGGCTCTATGTGCAATGCACCCGCCACATTTCCAAAGGTGCCATTGATGGCCATATTTACTGACATGGTTTTAGAAATATTAATGGCAGCGTGTCGATGGATGACTTTCTCAGTTGGCTGCGGGGAATTCATTTGAGGACTGCCCTAGTAAATTATTTGACGCTGGTACAGATAGTGTGCTGAAACGATGCATTGATGAGACTAACTTGGTTCTGAACTGGGGAAACAAGTGTCATTTCATGGTTACAAGCAAGGTATTATAGTCTGTGGGACACCGAGTGTCAAGCACGGGGAATAGAGGTTGATAGAGCGCAAAGGTTGATGTCATTAGCAAAGCTGCCCACCGCCAAACATCAGTTCAAAAGCCATAAGGAGCCTTTCTTGGACATGCCGGATTCTCTATCGGAGGTTCATTTTAAAGACTTTCTCGACAAAATTCCCCCAACCCTCTTGTAAGTTGTTAGAGAAAGGATTCACCCTTTTGTATTTCTGATGAATGCAGGGTAGCTTTTGCAGGAGTTGAAGGCAAGGCTTGTCACAGCACCATTAATCGTCCCCAGACTGGAGCAAACCGTTTTGAATTGATGTGTGATGCCAGTGACTTATTGCGGTGGGGCAGGTGCTGTGGCCAGCGGAAGGACAAAACTGATGCACCCCATTTTACTATGCTAGTAGGACACTGAGTGGAGCCCAGTTTAATTACACAAGTGACCAGAGGAAGAGATGCTACTTGTGGGGTATTTGCCTTTGACAAGTTTCCGGTCCTACTAATAGATCCAAGGGTAATCGTATTACTCTGACCATGCAGCTCTTAGATAACTTAATAGAAAAGAAGACTCTAAAGCCAGCCGTGATTTCGTGCGTTTCATTGCTACAAATTGCAAGAGTATCGATCTTGAAATTCGTTGACCGTAAAGGTTCACTGAAAATTCAAGTCGCTGATCACCTTATCACGACTTGTGAAGTAGCTTGGAGAATGTAGTAGAAGTTGAATAAATCTGGAAACCTTTCCAGATGAGCAAGTTGCTCGTACCACTCATAGGAAGCGCCTTTGTATGCAGGATATGCTAATTACCTGGCCAGTGGTATTTGTTCCTCAACGACCTTGTTCATCGCGGTCCAGAGGAAGCAGATTCTTTTCCGAAAGCCAATGGGTATTACTGGGATGAGCCCTACCTGTTTATGGAATATGGCCTTGATAACATTGATCCGGAGATGCCGTCCCCGAAATCGAAAACAATCTTCTGTCTTGCCAGGCTTGTCACGCTTCAGCGGTTGAGCGGTCACTTTGGAGGCATCAGGACGGCAGGCTAAGGTGCTAGAGGCTCGGATTTTTCATTGGCCAACGCGTAATTTAAGGATGCTCACTATGGGTCAATAGCTGCAAATGAATGTCAAACGCCTCCGGGAACATTTCCCGGCGTCATGAGATGCCCATTGAACCCAGTTCAAAGCAAAGATGGAAGTGTTTTGATGTTTGGGGGATTAGATTTCATGGGTCCCTTCATTAGCTCCATATTGGCAATAAATACATTCTTGTTGCTGTAGATTACGTGTCCAAGTGGTTGGTGGAAAAGCTGCTTGCATTACCTACCAATGATTGCTAAGGTTGGTAGTCGGGTTTCTAAAGAATAACATTTATTCACCCCGCTTTTTGGACACCACGCTGCATATATCAGTGATGGAGGAACTCGTTTTTGTAACCGCAGCCTGTCGAGAAGTTGTTGGCTAAATATTGAATGTGCCGCCACAAGGTGGCTACTCCTCTACCACCCACAGGACCAGTGGTCAGGTTGATGGTGTCCCACGGAGAACGAGATCAAGAGCGTCACTGCTCCCAAAAACTGTAAATGCTACAAAAGAACTGACTGGGGCAGGAAGCTGCGATTGATGCACTTATGGGCCTACAGGGCAGCATTCAAGACACCAATTGGTATGTCACCATATAAGCTGCGTGTTTGGAAGGCTTGTCAAACCTACCTGTTAGAAACTGGAACATAAAGCATGGTGGGCATTGAAACCCTGAACTTAGACTTTAGGAAGCTGCGTGGGCACGCTCGAAGAGCTCAACAGGAAATTACATGAAAGCTTAGAGGAGTTTCGGTATCTTGCTTTTCGAGAGCCACAAGGTTTGTATAAAGAGAAAAATGAAAAGGCTTCCACGATCAGAAACATTATTGAACGAAATTTCAATATCTGGTGGACAAGCCGGTACTGCTTATAACTCAAAGACTGCGGGCTTATTCCCAGGTAAGTTAAAGTCAAGGTGCGGGTCTGCGACCATTTCGCTGTGCGTTCGAAGTGTTTCCATCCGGGAGCTGTTAGAGAAAGTTTCTACTGAAGATTGACTTCGTACATTTTCGAGTCCAATGGTCAGCGATTGAAATTGTATGTTGGTAGCACGATGCCTAAGGAAGATGACCGAGATGCATTTGACCCGAACCTCAGAGGGTCGAGCTAACCTAATCCTCGCTTACATGAGTCGCTGCCGCGCACCGTTAAAATTTAGGGCTACATGGGGAGGCAACCCACGACGTTGTTGTAATTGTAATCTAGTAAAAAAAAAAAAAAAAAAAAAAAAAAAACAAAAAAAAAAAGACCACAGAATCCAGAACAGGGGTTTATCTTTTACCCAGCCTGCGGTGAAAACCGCGACCTCCGGTTGAAACCGCGGCATTAGAACACCACTCGCCGGAATTCTCACCTGCCGCTGGTTCCACCGCGAAACGCCGGTAGAACCGTGGCCAGACCCAGACGCGGTTCAGGTTATTGTCATTTTTTTTTATTTTTTTTTATTTTTTTTTTCTTTCTTTTCCTAATTTTTACAAAAACACCCCCACCTAAATAACCCCCAATTCCGCCCCACACCCCATTATACTTCTTTCCTTCTCCTCTTCCATTCACAAACCCTCTCTCTCTCTTCTTCTTCTTCTTCTTCTTCTTCAACACCCTTCATCCCCAACCCACACATCCAATTTTTCTCCTCTCTTCATCTCAAGTAAGTTCTTTTCTCCTCTCTCTCTTATTTCTTTATTTTCCTAAGTAGTTTTTGTAAATTGTAATTTTGTTAATTTATATTACACCCTAGTTAGGATTAACGCTTCTAGTTTTTGCTTTCTTTTATGATTATTTAGGGGTATAGGTTGTTGTAGTTGATGTTTGTGGGGGGGGGGGGTTGTTAGTGTCACAATGGTTGGGTCTCAATTAGATTTATAATTGTAAAAAAAAAAAAAAAAAAAAAAAAAAATTGTTTTTGGTAATTGGGGACCTAAAAACTAATTTTTATGGTGAATATTGATTTGGGCGTCATGTGTTACCTGTGGAATGATGGCGCACCGATGTTGTATATTGTGGGTGTGCTACGCCGACTTAGGATTAATGTTGTATCCCGGTTGGTTGTTTGTTGTAGGTGAATTGTGGTTTAGAGGAATGTGTTGTAGTTTGTTAGTATAGGTGGTTTACTTGTTGGAAAGTGATGTTATCTCTTGCGTAGTGTTGTAATATTGCGAGGTAATATTGACTGGAAATAAGTGTGGGTGTCTTTGCTGGATGTGGTACTTGAAAAGGCGCGAGCTGTTGTAGGGTTTTTGTTCTAGCTGTTGTCATATTGGGTGGTGAAGTCTGAGTACACCACCTTAATGGCTTTAGCTCATGTAATAGGATTGATGCCGTTTGTTAACTGTTTTTCAGGATTAATGGCTTTCCAAAAGGCACAGGCGCTCTGGCGGTCCTTTCTCACCAACCTACTTTATGCATGAATTCTTTATTATTCCAATCGTAACAGGCTGCAGGATGGACTTCCGTGCCAAAGCTAATAAAACGTTCATTTCAGGAAATCCCGATTGATCGGCGCTCCCTCCGAGCTGAAAGTGTGGAGATGTATGAAGAGATCCGGCGGCGGGAAATGAGTTCCTCTTTGCTGACCCTGCCACCTGGTCAACAAGATGTTGGTTGTTGAAATTTTATGCAAAACTGCCCATTAAATTTGGGTTAGGGAGTTTGATTGTTGCCGCGCGGTACGGTGGTCATGTTGCGCAGATTGCTACAATTCGCCGGGCTTAGTTAGAGGTTGCCTCCATTAACCGGCCGATGTTGACTGACTATTTCATGACAGGCCTGGGGTGACATGGCCGAGGTTATGACGAATGTGCTTTTGTACGGAGGGAGAGACCTATTTGGATAAAAGGAAATATATAACTCCAACTCTAGCTCCTTCACTCACCTCGCTTTAGTGTTGGTTGGACGATTACTCTTAGCATTGTTCTCGCCTTCTAGCAACACCACGGCACGTGAACTTTCAAACAGGGCATTGTTAACTTGGTTGCTTTATGCACAGGGAAAGATTTCGACTGCAAAGCACGGATAATTTGGCGATGAACATGCGTCTTACGAGGGCCCGATGCTGTCTAAGGGATTCTATTTTCCTCTTCCTTGGTCACCACACTATGCTGATGAAGAACACTACGGACTAACCCAGCTGATTGGTGAATTGCTCCCAAAAGCAGCTTTCCAAAGCTCTCCAGTATCCGAACAAGTGGGCAGGTAGCAATCGCGGTATTACCATTTGAGATGATGATAGGAGGATGCTCCTTACCCTTATGCACCATTCTAGACGAGTCTGTCAGACAGTTGCTGGGGTCCCTTTGGCGCTCTCATACTGGAGCTAGACCTATCTCGCTCACAGTCCTCTCGGCCTATGTTGGCTCTTTTGGAGGAAGAGGGCGGATCTTCGCACCTCGGTTGGATGTATACCACACCAGGCTGGACGCCATTGCACAGCGGCAGGCTAGATTCTGAGAACAAGTTTATGGCTTGCTGCGTGCATGGGAAGGGCCTGCCATGTCGATCCTAGTACCGTTCCTACCGACTCAGATTTGAGTTCAGGGAAGTTTTTCTGCACCCTTCTGTTATTTACTTGTATTTGATGACATGAGGACATTGCCATAATTTTAAAATGTAGAGGGAGTGGAGACTTGCTCTGGTAGTATATTGTAGTGATAATATAGACATTGAGTATGTTTGCTAACAATGTAGAGTTGAATGTTGTTGATAATAATTGACTGTTACTCACATTAGAAAGTAACTAGACATAAGGACCAACGACGGACACTTGTCGTAGACAGGTCTCTTGAGGCGTCATAGAATCGAATCTATAAAAAAAAAAAAAAAAAAAAAAAAACCAATGTAGAGGACTCCTTCCTGATGGACGGACCACTTGGACAGTACTCTTTGACGGGGGAAGTAGTCCATTGTAAGGTATTTTTAATTTTTTTTTTATTTTCTTCTTTTAGGTAGTGTAGTACCTCCCCCTTGGTTTTTCTTTTGAACCACGGTTCTTTTCCAAAGGGTTTTCTTGTGAAACCGGGTTAGGTAGATTTTCTTTTTTTGAAAGTTTAATGAATAAATGTGTGAAGGTCAGAATGTTAAACCTTCAAATGTGTACGCTTTGCCCATTAGAACAAGAACTTAGAGGTGTGTGACATACTAAGCTTTGTTTTGTAGACTCATAATATATGCTTAATTTTGCACATCTTGTCTTGCCTGAACACTCGTTATGATTGTGTGGGTGAAACTGATTCGGAATGAGTTACATGGCTAAGTGGATTGCGCCCAGTTAACTGTGTGAGGATGTTACTTGGTCATCTAATGTTTGCGATTGATACACTAGAACATTGCCCTGTGTGTTTTGCAAAGCGAAATAGAAAGTCGTTTAGTTTAGAGAGATTGAGGCATTTATTTGGTTTTAACCCTTTATGCTTGAAAATCCACCTGTTGCATATTATCATTGTTAACCCCTTTGAGCCTTGAAACCTTTTCTTTTGCATAACCCTAAATGATCTAAATTGTGGTGTTTAAATATGGCTAATTGAATTTTCTTCCCTCCTAGAAGGGCACTTGAAGCACTAAAGTATATACAAAAGTCAAAGTTGTTGGGGGTGGGGGAGAAAAGAAAAAAAAAAAAAAAAGAAAAAAAAAAGAGGAAAAAAAAGGGGGAAATATCAAGGACTGACGGTCTGAGAGTGAACTGGCAGTTATAATAAATCTGAAAAAAAAAAAAAAAAAAAGAAGTGTGTTATAAAAGGAAAAAAGTAAGCCAGTCTGCACAAACGGGAAATGGTGGTAGGTTGACGCAAGGTAAAACCAAATTGGCAGAAAACAAGTTTGGTTGATCATGAAACCATATATAAAAGGAAGTGTGTATTTAAAAGTGCTTAGGCGAGGTTATCACTATATCCAAATATATCCTACCCGTCCCTCAGCTTACATTACCAAACATATAAAGACCTTCTGATCTTTTGACTGAATGACTCGATTAGTGAGAGTATTACACTAGGGCAAGCTTTATGGTGTATCTATGTGGCATGTGAAATGCTCTTTGCTGAGAGTGAGCGATCTTTCTATCTTATGGTTTCGTATATTGTTGAAATTTCATTGTGGTTGTGGAACTACTCTCAAATCGTTGTTTTATGTGAGGGCATGTGAACTCATGGAAGAAAAAGTGAATTCTTCATTTCATTCTTAGAGTAAGTAGGGTGAGTCAAGTGTGTCATGGCATGAGAGTCTGCCATTTGAGTTATGATTGTGTACTGACTTATTGGTCGATCTTTGATGCTATCAGTGTGACATAAAATTGGCGGTAATACATTGCCCACAGTTAGGTATAGGAGTGTAGGTTTAGTTTGCTCGAGGATGCAGCAAAGGTTTAAAGTGTGGGTGTGTTGAATAATAGGTGAATTTTGGACTAATAATCACGCCACCCGAATAACCACCTTCTTGTTGAACTTTTAATGTGGAAAAAAATGACAACAAAATGCTCTTATTGGTTACTTTTTCATATTTGCAGGTGATCATAGGTGTTAAGGAAAGCTAAGCGAGGCAGTTTGACGTCAACTATTGATGCAAAAAAAAAGCTAATTGCTTGCATTTCCCAAGTGACCCATTCAAAACAAAGGCCAAATTTGCCCGGATACAGGGTCCACCGCGGTTTCCACCGCCGGACCGCGGTGAAACCGCGGTGGAAGGTAGTCTCTTTGAACAATTGGAAGATCCGCAGAGGCGTATTTTACCGCGGTTCTACCGCGATCGCGGTAGAACCGCGGTGGACACAGAAACTTCGGGACCAAAGTGTAAAACACGGATTTATTTAGACCTAAAACCCTATTTTAAACACTAGATCTTCGCCCAAGAGCAGTGCAATTATTGATTTTTTAGTTTCTTAGCAAGGAGAACGGGTTGTGAAATAAGTACTCTGAAACATCTTTCTTCTTTTCTTTTGAATTTTTATGATGAATTCTAAAGTTTTAGTTGTATTCTCCCATAACTATGCAGTTGTAGCCTAAATATTCTTGTCTAAGGCTCTTGATGGAACCTATTGGGTGATGAACTTCTTGTTTTATGTGAATACAAATTGCTAGTTTAATCTTTTATTTGTTCAACTTCGTTATCGTTGTAGCTTAATTGACAGGATCCTCAATTAGTTGTGCCTTATTAGCTGTGCATTAAACTTTGGAAAAAGAGTGCATATTTTAGGATTTTGTTGAAACAAACAACCACTCCTAGATTATTAGAGGAATCTATAATGCGGTTTAAAGGCGGGATATAGGGAATAACGAAGCCTTGGGTGCCAATTTAAAGTGAATTGGTGGCTAAATTAAAAGCAAGCTAGTGTATCCTCGGAAGAGTGCCAATAGTAGATTACTGTGCATTACTCGGGAGAGATTTTGCGGTAAAGATTAGCGGTTTCATGAATTGATAGAGGGTGTGCGGTGAAATTTGTATGAGCATAAACAGAAGGGATTCCATCAATAGCTGGGGAAATGCATTGCTCTTAGCTTTTCTCATAATTGTTTACAATCCTTTTTCCATTAATTAGATAGCATTGTAGTTACTTGAAAGTTAGTAGTAAGAACACTCAAATAGAGATTTAAATATTTGGGAACCTGATTCTGGAAGACTTGTGTCGGTTGAAGTATGCAACTATAGCGTTAACTCTCTGTGGGATATCGACTCCGACTTGTAAACCGCGATTATTATTTGCATGCGACCGCATTGTCCTTTTATAAGTATTATTGCGGATCAAGTAACACCATCTACTCTTCTCCATTAAACCCCTCCACTACTTCTTACCAATATGATTAACTCCCACACCCCATGATCTTCCCCCATTGTTTCTCAATAGTTAATACACATGTTTATGGAGTAACCCTTTGGGGTATTACCTATAATCATCCCTATATAAATAGTGGGTTGGGCATCACATTGACACCACTATGAATTACATGAAGAAATAAGATTCTCATCCTCTTCTTTCTCTTCTACATTTGCTCGATACTTCTTTTTTATTTCAATTACTTTGAGCTAAGTTTCGTAACATGTTATCAGCACGCAGTCTCTAGCCAATTGAGTTATACTACATTCTTACAAAATCTGTCTTATCATCCCAGAGAAAAATCATTATGGTTTCCTGCTGCACTGATATTCCTCTGGAAGAGATGGTTTTCTTTTTCATTATTAGAAAATTTTCAAATAATGCGGATTGATGAATATTAAAAAAGGGAATATCAAGGTTGAGGAGACTAGTTAACATCGTGAAAAGCATATTAACGCTAAGATACGTTTTCTAATTTTTTTTTTTAGATATAATTCATTTTCTTGTTAGTTTTTCTCAAAGTTCTATTTGTCGAAAAGTTTCCAATACTAAGTATTACTTTGAAGTCTGGAAAATTACTTAGAATGTAAATTAATTCTACTCCATGTTTTTCTTTCTAATATTTATAGTAAGCTTTAGTCTAAATCTCTTTCACTAATGTCCAGTTAGTTTTATAGAGAATCAAGGCCACTATAATGATGCAGCTAATTTTACATAACTAAACCAGAGACCAAAGAGATGTACATAAATTTAAGGAGCGTACACCAGCTTTGCCAAAGTAATGTTGAAGAACTATTGATTTCCTTTTGTTACCCGTAAATAATACTTATTGATGTAACACATATATGATTTACTTTTATTACTATTTAAAAGTAGTATACCATGATGAAAGTCTCAAGGGTGAGTCTACTTTGGCATATTATCCATTTAATTAAGGGATAAAGAACGGCTTGGTTCAAGTCCCAACGCACACGAAAGGTAAGACATGGGTTTGCAGTTCCTGATGCCAACATGATAATAAGAATTGAGTATGAGTCCCAACGAATTATGCCTATCATACCTTTACACAGGTCTAAGCCATTTGGGTTGCAGTCCCAGTGCACCATATTGATGATATAATGATTTTGATGACTAAAGAAAAATAATATATTTTTCATGAAAAGCATGAAGCTTTGTCCCACTTTGATTTTGCTCCATTTCCTTGAAGTGAATGTGATAACGGTGCATAATAAATCTAAATGAAGACAAGTGGTTGACTAATGAACGTGGGCGTGCTAAAGACCAAAATAATAATAGCCATCATTATGGTAATTATAAAAGGAGAACAATAAGGGTTCTCAAATAATCCTTCAAAGGTGAAGGAATTGTGTATCAATATGGTCTGTAAATATGAGGCACGCTCAGACGATTATAGACCATTTTATTGAAAGTATGCGACTTGTGATAAGCATTGTAAATGCAGACTCATTCCTGAAGTGAGTGTGAAAATATATATGTGATACAAATTATGCACAAGAATGTATTTATGCATGATTGAATAAATACTACAACTCACATCTACAGGAGGTTTGAGAGAAAGAAAGATCATGAACATTACTATGTGGTTATACGAATATGTCATTGGTCGTGTACATGTGGTACGCCGAAAATATTTTGCCATGCCTTATAAAAATTAATTAAAGGCAAAATTAAAGCAGGAAAAGATTTTGCTTATGATGATTTTGACCATGACAATTATTATGATAAGATAATATTTTCTGTGGAGGAAAAATTCACCACTTGGATGTTGTTTCAAAAGATCTTGTAGTGCAAAATTATTGAGAGCTCCAAAAGAGCGAATTTGTTACTACCCGAATACATAAAATTATTTATGGCATTGGTGGTAGTAAGTCTCAAAAAAAATATTTTGAGTTTCAAATGTATTAGCCAAAGTGGTTGGCATATTGAGACTATAAATGAAAAGAAGATCGATTATCTTCATATTACTATAATATACCGGGTAAATATGAGGTTACCTGATTTTTCTTCTGTTTGTACTACAGATGTATAAGCATGATGATAAAATCACATGCCATAGTAAATTAAATGTTTACTGAAACAAATATCAGTTGGCATGACCGGTTGGCCATCCCAGTTCAATTATGATGCGAAAAAATGATTGAGAATTCACATTGACATAAATTGAAGAATAAGGAGATTCTTCGAGAATTCTCATGTATGACTTGTTCTCATGATAAATAAATTACTATACCAGCTGGGGTTGAGATTGTATTATCTGATTTTTGGAACGTATAAAAGGTGATATATATATGGGCCCGGTCACCTGCCATGTGGACCGTTTACTATTATATAATTTTAATAGATACATCTATTGTATGGTCACATGTGCGTTTGTTATCAACTTGCACTTTGGTTTTTGCAAGGTTGTTTGCTCAAATTATTAGAGCACAGTTCTAGAATATATATTATGATAATTTATCTTGATAATGCTGGTTTAAATCCAAGTTGGTTTAGCAGAAATTGTATGCCTCCAATTAAACTAAACCATTGGTTATGAGAATAAAACTCCCAAATCGAAATTTGGTATGAGGTATATTGTTTAATATACAAGAGCACTTGTACGCATCTAGCCAACAAGTTATGATAAATTCTCCCCATCACAATTGGTTCAGGGTCAGGAACCAAATATTTTCATGTAGAAATATGGATGTGCTATATGATTTAATTGTGCTGTCACATTGCACAAAGATGGGTTCCCAAAGAAAGTTGGGAATTGTGTTGGTGATCCCAACATTAGGGAGAGAAAATGAGCAGCTGAAAAAGGTAATACATGGAATGAATTATTATGAGTATACCTAGATCCTCGTACAAGAAAATATGAATTTGAAGTTCAAGTGATAATTCATTTCCAAAATATTGTCAACGCATTTGATGACCCAAAGCTAAATGTCATATTTCAGCTGTTAATGTTCCAAATAGAATAAAGTCCATAATGGACATAGTCTGTGGAACGCATGACTAATCGGTTCCAAAGATAAAACTCCTTGAAGAAGGAGATGAGCATATGTTCAAGATGGTCATAATAAGGAGGCAAGTGCTTTATAAGAGCACCATGACATAACACTTTATAAGACCTCATGGGAGAGGCTCAGGTACCTGAAAATAATGAGATCTCGATACGTTATGTCTTTATTGTGCGATGATGGAACCGATGTAAAATGATCATCGATGATGTTGTTAATATAATGTAGCGCTCAATATTATCAATATTGACAAGGATCTTGAGCTCAAATCTGTCATGGAATTTGGACAGATAAATGATTGGCTAAATGAAAAATATGCAATGAAAATTGACTTCATCTGAAAAATATGAAGTTGGACGAATAGTCCCAACAACTGAAAGTATGAAGGCTATATGGAGATATTGAAATATGATTAGTATTATATTGCAAAAGAATCCTTGATATAGATTTGTTTATTCTAACAAATATTGTCAAGGTTTTGTTGTTTATGCAAATGCAGGCATTTATTGAAGTCCGTTCTTCAAACAATCTATTTGTATGTGAGGAATTGTCATATTATCATTTCACAAGATGTGTGGCTTTTCTTTGAAGAGACGATTCCAATAATATTGAAGGCGATGCTGCTTGCATAGCTCAATTGAAAGAACGATATATTGAAGAAGACAAAGTAAAGCACATTGCCAAAGTTTCTTTGTAGAGACGATCTTCAATAGAATGATGAAATAGATGTTCAAGAAATTCCTTCAAGTGATAATTTGGCGGAATAATTCACGAAGGCATTGCCGATCTCAATATTAGAGAAGTTGTTATACAAGCATGGAATTCGGCGTCTCCGAGAAATAAAGTGATATTTTCATCAGGGGGAGGCAAATACGCACTGTACTCTTTTTCCCTTAGCTAAGGTTTTATCCCGCTGGGTTTTCCTGGCAAGGTTTTTAACGAGGCGGCAAATAAAGCGTATTACAGATATGTGTACTCTTTTTCCTTCACTAGGATTTTTTTCCCATAGGGTTTTTTCCTAGTAAGGTTTTAACGAGGCACATTATCTTTGGACATCCAAGGGGGAGTGTTATGAAATACTTGATTATGGTGGATGTCCATAACTCCTAAGGGAGTAACACCACTACTCTTCTCCATTAACCTCCCACTACTTCTTACCATTATGGATGTAACTCCCACACCTCCATGATCTTCCCCCATGTTCTCAATAGTTAATACCATGTTTATGGAGTCCCTTTGTATTACCTATATCATCCTATAAATAGTGGGTTTGGGCATCACATTGTACACACTTGAATACATGAAGAAATAAGATTCTCTCCTCTCTTTCTCTCTACATTGTTGTCTATCTTCTTATTTTATGTTATTACTTTGAGCTAAGTTTCGTAACAAGTTGAATATTATTCCTCGATCAAGATTTTAAAATTATTATATTATTTAAATTAAAAAAATTAAATTATTTTAATATTCTGTATTTCAGTTTATTCAGTACTTTTTTTCTTTCACTCTTTTTGTTCTCGGTTCGATTATTTTATTTTTACCAAATAAAAAGTATTTCTACTATGACGTCTGTTGCAGTATTTACTTTAACCTCTGTATATAAATCAAGAAAGTGAGTTATCTAGACGTAATATGCATCATTGAACGGTCACTAAAAGGATAAGACAAGTCTTTTACTGTAAACAGTGGATGCATGATATCATTCAATTGTGTATTAATTGGACTGGACTAAATTAGAGTCCGAAACTGAAATAATGGGTTTTTGAACATAAAATATGTTTGTACAGTTTAAAAAAAAAGTTATATTTTTACATAAAATGCAATATAATACTGGTCCTTCTTATAATACTGCGTTTTCCTGTAAAAAAATATAACCCCTCCTTCTTCCCCACGACAGAACCAGTCGACATTTAAAAAAAAAAAAAAACCCCACCATTTCTGCTGGTCCCCCCCCCCTACGATTAAAAAAAAAATTCTTGGGCCCCACCCGTCACACAAAAAGTGAAGAGCGTAGGTCCCGCATACAACCCAAGCCTTGGATTCCTTCTTTCGGGGTCAAAAGTTCAAATTTTCGATATTTCAAAAAACATAAATCGAGGTATTTCGATTTAGTTTATGTCGAAACTCGTAGAGCATATGCATATTTGTTTTCTTGAATGTGTTTCCACGTTGATTTGTGTTATGTTTGCGGTTAAATTTGTATGTTATTTTTACCCGGATTAAATTATTAGTGTTTTAGAAAAAATAGTTAAAACTTGAGAAATAATTTTTATTGTTAATGAAATTGTTCACAAATATCTTTTACTGTTTTATATGTAATTTCGTGAATGTTATGTTCATATGTTTGTTATTTTTATTTAGTTTAGATTATTTATTTGCTTAAAGAATAGTGGCCTTTTAGCGTAGTAAAATATAGAGCTTTTTAGCGTAGTAAAATATAGAGCCTTATAACGTAGTAAAATATTGAGCCTTTTAGCGTAGTGAAATATAAAGTCTTTTAGCTTGGTGCTATTGGGCTTCAAATATCGAGCCTGGAACCCATGGATAATTACTATGTCTAATTAAAAATTAATTATTTAATTTATAAAACTAACAAAATTCTAAAAATATTGAAATTGACACACAAAAGAATTAAGGATAGCTTGGTGCTACTGGGCCTCAAATATCGAGCCCGGAACCCATAGATAATTACTCTATCTAATTAAAAATTAATTATTTAATTTATTAAACTAACAAAATTTTAAAAATATTAAAATTGATACACATAATAATTAAGGATAGCTTGGTGCTACTGGGCCTCAAATATCGAGCCTGGAACCCATAGATAATTACTCTATCCAATTAAAAATTAATTATTTAATTTATTAAACTAAAAAATCTTTTAAAATATTAAAATTGACACACATAATAATTAAGGATAGCTTGGTGCTATTGGGCCTCAAATATCGAGCCTAGAACCCATAGATAATTATTCTATCCAATTAAAAATTAATTATTTAATTTATTATAACACAAACACACAATTAATATTATTTAAATTACAGTAGACGATATGGACTTGCCGCCTGAGCATCCTGGACCAGCCGCGGATCAGATATTAGTGTTACAGGACCACAGGTGGTCCGCCTATGTATGGGAGGGACATCTATTGGATCAGACTCTCCGCGCCAAGAGACCGGACGACTTGTGGGACTTTTTGAGGGAGAGAGCTTTCCATGCCCGCGTAGTCCATCGACTTCGTGCTACGGGCTTCCTTAGGATTTTTGAGATTGGGCGGATGCAGCTCGATTGGTCTCTCATCACGGTGTTGATAGAGCGGTGGCGATCGGAGACGCACACTTTTCACATGCCCACTGGAGAGGCCACCATCACGCTTCAGGATGTTCAGGTTTTGTATGGGCTGCGTGTTGATGGACTGGCCGTTGCACTGCCCCAGCATATGAGAGCTATGATGCGTGCCCAATTTGGATTTGCTGGGGCAGTATACTGGTTTCAGACCACAGGGTGAGGCTGCAGTTAGAGGGGGCTGTCGCATTTCTGTGACAGCTATCAGACAGCATATGGAGGTATTGCACCCCGACATTACCGGCGAGACAGAGGATCTCCATATTAACCAGTACACGAGGTTGGCGCTATTCCTTCTTTTAGGGGGTGTCTTGTTCCTGAACACTTCGGGAAATCTAGTGAGTCTGCGCTTTCTGAATAATCTGCAGCAGCTAGATGAGTTACCCCAGTACAGCTGGGGTGCTGTTGTTCTCTCATACCTGTGCAGGAGTATGTGCCGGGCTAGCATGGGCACCCAGGTGGACATATGTGGTTTTCTACCGCTTCTACAGGTGACAACATTTTCGAATACTCTGTTTCTATATAGTCAAAATGACTCTTAAATTTTACGTCAACCTTTTATCTTAGGTTTGGGCCTGGGAGCGGATCCTGTCGTTGCAGCCACCTCTACCACCACTAGAGCCGGGTGTAGCACCTCCATTTCTCCCTCTAGCTACGAGGTGGGTTCTCCGGCGTGGGAACTACAGAGGCAGTGATGCTCATCATAATCTCCCCCTTGTCAGGGATGTGTTAGATATGCTGGTGGCTGGACAGGTAAATATGTACCTAAACTTGTTATAAATTCACTTGTGTTGCGCATACTCACTTTTATGTTATTATTTGATAGTTCATCTGGACGCCATACAACGACGAGTTGCTAGCTGATCTGCCGGATTATTTCTCGGTCGACCGACTGCTTTGGAGCACTTCCGTCCTGATGATGTGCCTCGATGTGGTGGAGCATCATGCCACAGAGCGTGTACTTCGCCAGTTTGACCGTCCCCAGACTATACCGAGGGAGCCTTCATGGGTGGCTACACATTATCAGCGGGATGATCGTTCGAGGGTGGACGACGAATTTGTAGGATGGCTAGAGGCGCAGGTCCATATTTGGGACCAGCGAGAGGACTTGATTCCGCCACCACCTTCACAAATCCAGGAGGCGACTATTGAGCTCTATACGTCATGGTACCGCCGTCACACCCGACTGATGATCGGGAACCCCGTTCATGTACCTGGCGGTCGGTTCAGACCATATGCCGGGAGGCACGAGGCACTGGTATGTTTTTGTGGGATAAGTCTTATAATTGTGATATAGCGTTATTTAATTAATATTTTAAATGTTGTGCAGGCTATTGGGCATCACATGTTCTACCAGTTAGGACAGGAGATGCAGCAACATGCCGACAATGCTGCTGTTTTTGAGTTTGGCCGGCGGGTGGAAGAGCTGGCTCTCCGAACCCTGCAGCGAGCCAGAGAGGGCGCGAGGTTGGATCACGAGGCTGAGTATGCGGCGCCAGAGGAGCACCATCGGGGTAGGCCTGTCCCACGAGGCAGGGGTCGTGCACGAGCCAGGGCTGCCCTACGAGGCAGGGCTGTCCCACGAGGCAAGGGTGCCCCACGGGGCCACGGGAGACGCCGAGGAGGTGGTCCCCAGCAAGGGGGCGTTGAGGCACCTATCGACCCACCTGTTGAGGCACCTGATGAGGATCTTGGAGATGATCAGCCGGGTTATTTGCCTCAGCTAGACGAGCCTTCCAGCAGCATGTCGTCGTACAGCCTTCAGCTGGATCTGCCAGCATCGCAGGTCACCCCGTCATATCCATTATCGATCACGGGTATATTCGACGGAGATGTAGACCAGTTCTTTTCAGGCCCGTTTACCGCAGCTGAGGATCGGTCGACCCGAGACGTGATAGCGGGTGCAGGTTGAGTTATGCCTCATCCCCGGCGGTTGATGCGGATCTACCACAGGCGCAGGTATGTTTGTATTGCTGTAAAATTTCAATTTGTTTTCTTTTCCTTAATGATTTGCCATAAATTAATTTTTAATTTTCTTATTAAGGCTTCGTCCCAGCCCATCACGGAGGCCACTGTATGCGATGATGAGGACACCACGGATGCTTATACTCAGGAGGCCGACGAGACNTGCTCTTCCGATCTGAGAAAATATTTTTGACTTAACACGTACATTACTAGAATACATTTTCATATGCTAAGCTTAGTAATTGTTTTGTAGGTTGCTGACGGCCCGACGGCCCCTTCTACCGATCCTACCAGTTGTACTGTCGATGTTGCTACGCATCCTCACATAAAGAGGCGAATTGATGATGATGATCCTGATAGTGTACCCGAGCGACAGGGGATGCGACTCAGGCCAGCGGCTGCACTGAAGCACACAGGCTGCGGGACTCATTGATTTATTTTTGTTTGTATTTTGTGTACATACTATATTATGTAAATAATGGCAAGAATTGTATTTTAACAACAATTTTATTTTAACACAATTTGAACAACAATTTTATTTTAACAGTACAACACAAGCATAGCAAACCTAACATAACATAAATGAAAACACATGACACGGGAAAAATAAAGATACAGTACTACGCTCAACACGACCCCTGCCTTTGTTTAGTCACGGCCGCCTAGTATTCTCTACTCCAACCACTTGAGTTGGTCTTGCAGCTTATTTTTTTCTTCTTCCACCTCCTTGAGTTTCTCCTTCAACTCCGCAATTTCTCGTTTTGATTGTTGCTCTCATTCCCACTGCTTCAAACACACACTATGAAGATGCTGCAATTTTTCTTTGTAGTATTCCTGCTCACAGGGTTCATCAATCCATACCTCAAAATTGCATGTAGGTTCGTCGGGTTGCCTATAAAACTTGTTCATACAAGCCCAGTAACAGCGTCCAACTTCTTCCCAACAGTCGAAACTCATGCATTTTTGGCGCACTCGCACCTTGGGACATAAAGAGGTTGATGAGACATTGGTAAAATAGTAAAGAAAAACCTTGATTTTATGGAAATATTTGCTATTGGTTATTGTTAAGCGCAGAAAATAAGTAAAATGCGCCCGTTATTTATAGGCAACACAACACACAAAACGCAGTATAATACTGCGCTTTACATAGTAAATTTTTCTGAAACGAAACAGCTTTTGCGCAGTCGGTTCTGATTTTTCAGACCGACAAGACAACACACAAAGCAGTATAATACTGCACTTTACATAGTAAATTTTTCTGAAATGAAACAGCTTTTGCGCAGCCGGTTCTGCTTTTTCAGACCGACAAGACAACACACAAAATGCAGTACAATACTACGCTTTACATGGTAAATTTTTCTGAAATGAAACAGCTTTTGTGCAGTCGGTTCAGCTTTTTCAGACCGACAAGACAACACACAAAA
The DNA here is from genome assembly GCF_001879085.1 of Nicotiana attenuata. NCBI lineage: Eukaryota > Viridiplantae > Streptophyta > Magnoliopsida > Solanales > Solanaceae > Nicotiana > Nicotiana attenuata. Next base: position 62,564 of record NW_017671819.1, read on the forward strand.
AGCATTATAATACTATGCTTTACATAGTAAATTTTTTTGAAATGAAACAGCTTTTGCGCAGTCGGTTCAGCTTTTTCAGACCGACAAGACAACACACAAAATGCATTATAATACTACGCTTTACATAGTAAATTTTTCTGAAACGAAACAGCTTTTGCGCAGTTGGTTTAGCTTTTTCAGACCGACAAGACAACACACAAAGCGCATTATAATACTACGCTTTACATAGTAAATTTTTCTAAAACAAAAAAACGATGTCTTCATTTTTTCTTTGTTATCTTTTATTTTCATGTTTGTTGCTTTAGTTATGGTTATTGTGCTTTTATCTCTTCAAACATTATGTTGTGAAATTTCAATCTTTAGATTTTGTCTTCTTTACTAACACCAATAAGTTTAATGTTGGACTACCATATCATCATCCCAATTCAAATGTTCATGTTAAAAAATAAGATGTAACAAGGCTGTGGTACATAATTTTATTTGATAGATATTGCAACATACACAAGTACATACACTTATTATAAAAATATTACTAAAACAAAAGACTAGGTGTAGCCTTGATAGTTGGGTACATTCGACGAACTTGCACCAGGAGCTGGATTACCACCACGACCCACACCAGCTGAAGGACATTTACGATGACCGTGACCTGTTTGCGAGCATATTCCACATTTACGCGCATAAACGGTATCACCAACATATTTACGTGTCCAGCCACCAGCATATCTAACACATCCCTGACAAGGGGGAGATTATGATGAGCATCACTGCCTCTGTAGTTCCCACGCCGGAGAACCCACCTCGTAGCTAGAGGGAGAAACGGAGGTGCTACACCCGGCTCTAGTGGTGGTAGAGGTGGTTGCAACGGCAGGATCCGCTCCCAGGCCCAAACCTAAGATAAAAGGTTGACGTAAAATTTAAGAGTCATTTTGACTATATAGAATTCAAAGTAATGAACAAAGTATTCGAAAATGTTGTCACCTGTAGAAGCGGCAGAAAACCACATATGTCCACCTGGGTGCCCATGCTAGCCCGGTACATACTCCTGTACAGGTATGAGAGAACAGCAGCACCCCAGCTGTACTGGGGTAACTCATCTAGCTGTTGCAGATGATGCAGAAAGCGCAGACTCACTAGATTTCCCGAAGTGTTCGGGAACAAGACACCCCCAAAAAGAAGGAACAACGCCAACCTCGTGTACCGGTCAATATGGAGATCCTCTGTATCGCCGATAATGTCGGGGTGCAATACCTCCATATGCTGTCTGATAGCTGTCACAGAAATGCGACTGCCCCCTCTAACTCCATCAACACGCAGCCCATACAAAACCTGAACATCCTAAAGCATGATGGTGGCCTCTCCGGTGGGCAGGTGAATGCGTCTCCGGTAGCCACCGCTTTATCAACGCCGTGATGAGAGACCAATTGAGCTGCATCCGCCCAATCTCAAAAATTCTAAGGAAGCCTGTAGCACGCAGTCGATGGACTATGAGGTCATGGAAAGCTCTCTCCCTCAAAAAGTCCCACAAGTCGTCCGGTCTCCTGGCGCGGAGAGTCTGATCCAATAGATGTCCCTCCCATACATAGGCGGACCTATGGTCGCCCTGTAACACTAATATCTGATCCGCGGCTGGTCCAGGATGCACAGGCGGCAAGTCTATGTCGTCTACTGTAATTTAAGTAATATTAATTGTGTGTTTGTGTTATAATAAATTAAATAATTAATTTTTAATTAGATAGAGTAATTATCTATGGGTTCCAGGCTCGATATTTGAGGCCCAGTAGCACCAAGCTATCCGTAATTATTATGTATGTCAATTTCAATTATTTTAATTTTTAGTTATAATTAATATTAATTTTAATTGGATAGAGTAATTATCAATGGGTTCCAGGCTCGATATTTGAGGCCCAGTAGCACCAAGCTATCCTTAATTATTATGTGTGTCAATTTTAATATTTTTAGAATTTTGTTAGTTTTATAAATTAAATAATTAATTTTTAATTAGACGGAGTAACTATCTATGGGTTTCAGGCTCAATATTTGAGACCCAGAGATGCTGAACAACAAAGTTTGATTTTGGAAAAACACCATCATTATGGTAATGTACACGCGGTAGAAAAATTACGTCAATCCATTGAAATATGGTATGCTACAAGTGAATATTTGCGACAAGAAATGAATCCTAATTTTAGGATGACTGACCCTTTTAATCCAGTTCATATAATGTCTTTCTCGGGAGCTAGAGGAAATGCATCNTATTTTACTACGCTAAAAAGCTCTATATTTTACTACGCTAAAAGGCCACTATTCTTTAAGCAAATAAATAATCTAAACTAAATAAAAACAACAAACATATGAACATAACATTCACGAAATTACATATAAAACAGTAAAAGATATTTGTGAACAATTTCATTAACAATAAAAATTATTTCTCAAGTTTTAACTTTTTTTTAAAACACTAATAATTTAATCCGGATAAAAATAACATACAAATTTAATCGTTAACATAACACAAATCAACGTGGAAACACATTCAAGAAAACAAATATGCATATTTACGAGTTTCGATATAAACTAAATCGGAATACCTCGATTTATGTTTTTCGAAATATCAAAAATTTGAAATTTTGACCCCGAAAGAAGGAATCCAAGGCTTGGGTTGTATGCGGGACCTACGCTCTTCACTTTTTGTGTGACGGGTGGGGCCCAAGAATTTTTTTTGTAGTCGGGGGGGGGGGGGGGTCAGGCAGAAATGGTGGGGTTTTTTTTTTTACAAAATGTCGACTGGTTCTGTCGTGGGGAAGAAGGAGGGGTTATATTTTTTTTACAGGAAAACGCAGTATAATACTACGTTTTCCTTAAACGTAGTACTATACTGCGTTTTCCTATAAAAAAAATTAAATTTTTAGTAAAACGCAGTATAATACTGCGTTTTACTTTAACGGCTAACTTTCTGTTAAAGTAAAACACAGTATTATACTGCATTTTATGTAAAAATGTAACTTTTTTTTAAACTGTATAAACGTATTTTATGTCCAAAAACCCATTATTTCAGTTTCGGACTCTACTAAATTAGGCTAACTATGCGCCAAAATGCTATACTACAATTGAAACTATGCACACTTGATCGATGTCTGACTTTGCATGTAATATTATTAAAATTGTGCACTCTTGGTTTGTATTGTATAGGGTAAAATATGTTTATCTTAAATGATCGCACGAGGAAGTGACACGTGTAGTCGAAGACGGAAGATAGTTGAAACTGAAGGCAGTGATCTCATCTGTTACCGGAGAGAACGATATTCACAAAGATGAAATAAATGTCTGCCACCCAGTAGCTTTTTATGAGGAATATTCTACAGCATTAAGTACACGACCCGTTACAAGGAATATGGCATTCACTGCCTGCCATTACACATTATTCAATGGCCCTCATAATTGACATTAAAGAGGGACTTTATCCTAGGACCTTGTTCCCTAGGTGCAGCTATAAATAGTGAGCTCTATTATCATTGTAAGACATACGAATTTTCTCGCAAACATACACCACGCTATTCGAAGCTTAATTTATCTTCTTGTTCTTTGATATCATAGTTATTCTGCCGGAAGCCTTGCTCCCGGAATTACTATATCTGTTATTTTATCTCCATCTCAAGGCTAAGTATTATATTTTTATCTAATTCATCTATTATTTCAGGATCGAATTAATTCACTTGTCTATAAACCACGTATAAATTCAACTGTACTTTCTTACAGGTAAATAGTTTAGCGCCCACCGTGGGGCTTAGACAGTTATGTAATTAAGTTGGTCCTTGCCCCTTTTACTAACGTGTTTGATTATTTGTTCTTAGCAAAAATCATAGAAAATGACAGATAATAGAGTTAACAACACACACAACCTTGAGGCCCAAGAAAATCATTCTCAGCACGAGGATTCAATGGAAGGCGATACTCGCGGCATGTTCAAGAAGCGACTCCTGATGATTTTGTAGAAGAGCACGTCGTCGAAGCGGTACGAGTCCTGCAGGAGCAACAAAAGGCCATTCTAAGCCATCTCGCACGGCCGGATAAGGTAATGACAGAACTTTTCCGAAGCAGGCGTTATCGGGTGCTTCCAATAACGCGAATGGACGAGGTCCAGTTCCTCCTAGTGATCCCGCAAATCAAACGACGCAGAGGGTTGACAACAACACCCCGAGGGGAGAGGTCGGCTTCGATGGGGCTGGAGGGTGCGGATCCAGTCATAACAACGAGAGCGATCCCTTCAAAAATAAACACATACGGTTTATATGGGAAGTGAACGCCCGCATGGACCAAATCTTGGGTACGCCATCGGTGCTGAAAGGGCCGGACTCAAAGAAGTATACCCAATTGTCGTACAAATCGAGCGTGGTACCAAAATTGATCCCGAAGCGGTTTAAAATGTCGGACGTGCCAAAATATGATAGGACTTCAGATCCTCGGGAGCATATCACCACCTATACAATGGCTGTGAAGGGGAAGGATTTATCTCTCCACGAGATTGAATCAGTGTTGCTGAAGAAATTCGGAGAGACTCTCACGAAAGGAGCCTTGACGTGGTATCGCCTTTGCCCGAGCATTTCATAGATTCCTTTGAAATGCTCGTGAATTCTTTCATTAATGCCCATGCCGGGGCCAGAAAGGTACAGGCCCGAAAGCCTGATATTTTCATAATTGCACAAGGAAAGTCTGAGTTGCTGGGGGAATTCGTAACCCGGTTCTAGAATGAAAGGATGTTGCTACCGGTCGTTCCAGATGATTGGGCGGTTGAAGCATTCACCAAAGGTTTGAATCTGAGAAGTTCCGATACTTCCCGCAAATTGAAAGAAAGCTTGCTCGAGTTCCAAGCAACAACTTGGGAAGATGTTCATAACCGGTACAAGCCAAGGATAAAGATTGAGGATGATCAGCTCGGTTTTTCGACGTCGGTTAAGGGTCGGGGAGAAGAATAAAGAGAAATCAAAAGACAATTTTGACAAAGATTGACGATCTTCGAGGAGCCGGGTTTTGCCTTATGAAGGAGCCGAAGGACGCGGTAGAGGTTTCTAGTCGGGGGATAGGTTCGTTATCGATAAAAGAACTGATCACGACCGGAGCAATAAGTCGTTACATGACAAGGAAACATCAGGTTCTTGAGATTCTTCCTACCAGATTCTTTCAGAATATAACTTCAACGTCAGTGTAGTAGAGTTGGTATCGACTATGAGGAACATTAAAGAAGCACGGTTCCCAAAGGCTATAAGATCTGATCCCAGCCAGAGGATCCTAATTTATTGTGCGAATACCACGGGATGAATGGTCACCGAACTAGGGACTGCCGGTATCTGCGCGAAGAGGTTGCATCACTGCTGAAAAATGACCATCTCGGGGAATTCTTAAGTGACCAGGCCAAAAATAATTGCGGTCGCAATTGTGACAACGCGGAGCCCTCAAAAGCAGGAGAAGTACCCCCGCGTATGACGATCAATATGATTTCGGGGGGGAATGAGATTAACGGGGTTACCTTTTCGGTGGCAAAAAAGACAAAGGTATCAGTAACCCACAGTAAGAGACTCCGAGAAGTCGTTGAAGATGACATTACCTTCACGGAAGAAGACGCAGATGGATTGTTGTTACTGCACAATGACGCATTAGTAATTTCTTTAAATGTATTAGATTTTAAAATAAAACGTGTTATGGTGGATCTAGGGAGTTCGGTGAATATTGTACAATGGAGGGTAATAGAGTAAGCCAAACTTACCGGAAGCATCATTCCGGCCGCAAAACTTCTCGTCGATTTCAACCTAGCAAGCGTGACAACCCGAAGAGAGATCCTGATGCCCATGAATGCCGAAGGGGTGATGAAGACGACCCTTTGGGAGGTGGTGGATGGTGATATGGGCTACAACATTATCCTGGGAAGACCATGGTTGCACGAGATGAAAGCTGTGCCATCGACATATCACCAGTTGCTGAAATTCCTTACTTCGGATGGAATTAAACAAAATAAGAGGTGACCAACCGGCGGCAAGGCAGATGAATGAAATTTCGGTCTCCATTAGCAAAGGGAAAGAGCATGTGGCATAGCAATTACAACAACCGACGCCTACTCCTGAGCCAAGCAAGGTCAACCAGAGGGAAGAGGCGCCAGAATCTTATCAAGTGCCTAGGTATTTCTAGGTACCAAAAGAGACGGATGCAACATAATCCGCAGAGGAATAGCTTGAGCAAACTGCATTAATCGAGGAGTTACTGGAAAGGAAATTCCACTTGGGGACAGGACTGCACCCCGAACTAAGGTCTGGATTAATTGAATTTCTTAAATTTAACGTCGATTGTTTTGCGTGGTCGCATGCGGATATGACAGGTATCTCGCTGGAAGTGTCCATACACAAGTTAAGCTTGAATCGCAACATTCCTCCGATAAGACAGAAAAGACGTCCTATTACCGAGGCCAGACTGGCTAGCTAACGTATATCAGTTCAATTTGAGAGGTAAATTATCCAGACTGGCTAGCTAACGTAGTAGTAGTTCCAAAGAAGAAGAATAAACTTCGCATGTGCGTAGACTATAAAGACTTGAATAAGGCGTGCGCAAAGGACTCGTTCCCATTGCCAAACATTGATCAAATGATCGATGCGACGACTGGGCATGAGTTAACCCCGATAAAATCAAAGTCATCGAAGACATTCTGGACCAGCTATCAAGCGTACAAGAAGTTCAAAGGCTCGCGGGAGATTGGCCGCTTTGAGCAGGTTCATTTCCCGGTCTTCAGAAAAATGCCATCATTTCTTTTCGTTACTCAAGAAGAAGAACAACTTTGTCAAGTCCTTTTTTATTATTAAAGCCGTAGGAGGGTGAAAAATTGTTAATCTATTTAGTAGTCTCGGAGGTAACGATACGCGTCGTTTTAGTCTGTGAGGATGAAGGTACGCTATATCCAATTTATTATGTTAGTAGAATTTTAACGCGAGTAGAAACTCACTACCCACATTTGGAGAAGTTGGCCTTAGCCCTCGTAGTCGCCACTTAGAAGCTAAGGCCTTATTTTCAATGTCACCCGATAGTTGTGGTGACCACCTTTCCCCTACGGAATATCCTGCATAAACCCAAACTTTCGGGTAGGCTGGCTAAGCGGGACGTCGAAATGAGTGAATTTGGCATAGAATATAAACCTAGGACTACGATTAAGTCACACATTTTAGCGACTTTATGGCCGATTTTAGTCCGGGACTGTCACCTCTAGCTACCAAAGAAGTAGTGATAGTGTCAGAATCAACACTAGGAGTTTGGACCCTATATACGGATGGAGCTTCCAACGTGAAAGGGTCCGGGCTTGGCATAGTATTGGCCACGCCTTCGGGAGAAACCCTAAGGCAGGCCATAAGGATGATTCCATTGACTAACAATGAAGCGGAGTATGAAACTTTGATTGTAGGACTTGAATTGGCCCGGGGACTAGATTTCTAGATCATAGAAATCAAATACGACTCCTAGCTGATGGTAAATCAGGTCTACGAGATCTTCGAAGCCAAAAAGGAGCGCATGCAATAATACGTAGCGAAGGTTCTGGATTTACTGAATTTCTTAAATTTAACGTCGATTACTTTGTGTGGTCGCATGCGGATATGACAGGTATCCTGCCGGAAGTATCCATGCACAAGTTAAAGCTTGGATCCCAACATTCTTTCGGTAAGACAGAAAAGACGTCCTATTAGCGGGGCCAGAAACAAATTCTTCAAAGAAGAGGTAACTAATAAGTAGGGATTTTGACCGTTTATTTACTCTATTTTCCTTGCGTTTTAGCTCAAAAATGCTTAAAGGTATTCCCAAGAACTAATAAGATGTGCTTTTGTATAGGAATATTGGGAAACGAGCCAAAGAAGTCAAAATCAACTCATAAAGGAGTCAAAAGTGAACAAGAACCAAAGCAGGGCAAAAAGGCCAACAGTGCAGACCGCACAAGAAAGATTCAGAGAGTAGTCTTTGGGCCAGCTGAAGGCATGCGGACCGCACCGAAATTGTGCGGCCGCAGGATGTCAAGTGCGGCCACACTCATTATTATGCGGTTCGCAGAAGTGAAGAATCAGAGAGTTGGGTTCAAGTCCAAAGTCAAGGAGTGCGGACCGCATCATTTTTGTGCCGTCGCACAATCAGAAGCGCGACCGCGCTCATTTTCATGCAGATCGCAGAAGCCTAGAAGTACCAAGCCCAAGTTCCAGGAATGCGGACCACACAATAAATATGCGGTCGCATAAGCTCATTGTGCGGACCGCACCACAATTATGCGGCCGCAGAACCTTCGCAGGGGCATTTTTGTAGAATATTTTCAGCTTAGTATAAATAGAACTTTTTTTTCATTTTTAGGTCAAGTTTTGTATTGGGAAGAGCACCTGAGACGTTTTCTTTACTGTTTTGAGTAAGTTTGTACTAGATTAACTTCTAAACATTAGATTTTCTTTCTCTAATAAATTATTATGCATTCTAACTTAATTTCTTCTTACATTTCTTTATTTTTCATGAGTAGCTAAATTTCTAGCTAGGGTTGTGGCCCAACCCTAGTGTGGGTACTTAATGGGTGTTTGATTTAGGGCTTGTTTGTGATTGGGTTAGTGATGTTTAGCCTTGTTCATGTTTGTATTCAAGAATTAATGGTTGCAAATATTGATTCATGCCTTTTTGACTTAGTCTCTACTTGAGAAAGAGAGACTAAGTCTAGGAAAGCTTGGGTAACAAGAAAATAGGGTGAACTCAAGAAATTGATAGCCCCAATTAAAGGGTCAAATCTAGAGATAGTAAGACCCGACTTGAGCATATATCACTTGATTTGTGCAATACCTATTTGGACTTGAGAAAGCCAAATTGGGCAAAATCACTCAAACTACCGAGAGGTATAGAGTGGGTAATTGTGTGTGATTGCTATATTATAACCCTGACTAATCAAACTTGCCCTAGAGTTTACAACCCGTTAGGTAACCACCCAGGTGGAAGTCACGACCCTAGATCCTTTATCATTTGAAAAATAACCAAAACCAAAATCATTGTCTTCTAGTTTATTATTTGCAATCGATAGTTTAAAATAGATATAGAAAAAACAAACACGAATGTGGAAGTGCAATTTGAGGCACATTATACAATTACACTAGGTGTATACCTAATCCCATTTCTAACTCCCTGAGGAATCGACCTCGACTTGCGTTGGGTTTTATTATTGCTTCCACCGCCTCACTACCTATATTTGTGGTGTGAGTTTGGGTGACATCAATTCGCCGTTGCCGGGGATCGAACTCGGGTCACCCGTGTGACTGGCTACTCGCCTACTTGATATCGGTTCAATCTGAGAGGTAAAGTATCCAGACTGGCTAGCTAATGTAGTTGTAGTCCCAAAGAAGAAGAATAAACTTCGCATGTGCGTAGACTATAAAGACTTGAATAAGGCGTGCCCAAAGGACTCGTTACCATTGCCAAACATTGATCAAATGATCGATGCGACGGCTGGGCATGAGTTAATGAGTTTCCTTGATGCTTACTCCGGGTACAACCGAATTAAGATAAACCCGGAGGATCAGGAAAAAACTTCATTCATAACGAACTTTGGCACATATTGCTATAATGTGATGCCATTCGGGCTAAAAAATATCGGAGCCACTTACCAGCGGCTCGTGAACAAAATGTTTGAAAAATAAGTAGGAAAAACCATGGAAGTTATATAGACGATATGCTTGTTAAGTCTTTGAATGTAGGTGATCATCTTAAACACTTGCAAGAAACTTTTGACATCCTAAAGAAGCATAACATGAAGCTTAACCACGAGAAGTTCATGGGATTTCTGGTATCACAAAGGGGAATTGAGGTTAACCCCGATAAAATCAATGCCATCGAAGACATTCCGGACCAGCTATCAAGCGTAAAAGAAGTTCAAAGGCTCGTGGGGAGATTGACTGCTTTGAGAAGGTTCATTTCCCGGTCTTCAGAAAAATGCCATCATTTCTTTTCGTTACTCAAGAAGAACAACAACTTCGAATGGACCCCAAAATGTCAGCAGGCTTTGAGAGATTTGAAAAGGTACTTGTCAAGTCCTCTGTTACTATTAAAGCTGGAGGAGGGTGAAAAATTGTTAATCTACTTAGCAATCTCGGAGGTAGCGGTACGCGCCGTTTTAGTCCGTGAGGATGAAGGTACGCAATATCAAATTTGTTACGTTAGTAGAATTTTAACGGGAGTAGAAACTCGCTACCCACATTTGGAGAAGTTGGCCTTAGCCCTCGTAGTCGCCGCTTAGAATCTAAGGCCTTATTTTCGATGTCACCCGATAGTTACGGTGACCACCTTTCCCCTGCGGAATATCTTGCATAAACCCGAACTTTCGGGTAGGCTGGCCAAGTGGGACGTCGAAATGAGTGAACTTGACATAGAATATAAACCTAGGACTGCGATTAAGTCATATGTTCTAGTGACATTATGGCCGATTTTAGTCTGGAACTGTCACCTCGTGCTACCAAAGAAGCAGTGATGGTGTCAGAATCAGCATTAGGAGTTTGGACCCTATATACGGACGGAGCTTCCAACGTAAAAGGGTCCGGGCTTGGCATAGTTGTTACATCCCATATTTTTTGTATGTGAAAGTACGCCATAAATAAATTGATGAAAGCTCTAAAAAGAGATGTTACATCCCGCATTTTTTTTGTACGTTAAAGTTTTGTCGTAAGTTAATCGACGTAAGTTTGGGAATGAGATTATTTTGGAATTATAAGTATTATGCAATTTCAAATAAGTGATAAGTAAATTCGTGAAAGTGAGAGGGTAAGCGAATCGAAGGAAATGAGTTTTCGTCGAAGTATGGCATTTTGAGAAAAAACACGGTCCAAGCTATAATACCGCGTATTTATGGACTAGTACCATACAAGTTACCACATGACCATAATAGTAAGGTGTATAAGGTGTGTTAAAAATGAGTAGTATTTTAAGAAATTTTGAAATAATTCTTAATTATGTGGATAATTGGGTAATTATTGATTTTAGTGGGAGATTAGCAATTAATTAAGATGTTGGTAGTTAATTGGTTGGGAATGGGTAAGTATTAACGTAGTAGCAAAATAAATAACCTAGGTGACTCTTAAAATTACTTCATAATGTGTCATTCTTAAAGGCTTAGTCATCACCTTAGTGGGGCCCGCACCCACTAAGGTATAAGACTCTAATTCATTAAGAGATGGATTCGAAAATTCAGCAAGGTAACGATTCTATGCAAAAATAATTCATACGAAATTATTCTGTGTAATAGCAACGGGATTTTGCGATTCTAAGAAAGTACGGCGCAATCTTTCCCATGAATTTTATACGGATTTTTCCCTACTCTAATCTTGGTATCACTTGTTTTGTCTCAATTAACGTGTGTTAGAGGGATTGTCAAGAGAATCGACTCAGGTATGTTAAGGCTATCCCTTCTTTCTTTTTGGCATGATCTATACGACATGAACGAAACAATCAAATGCACAAATTCCATAAATTACTCTATTCATAGAAGTATTAGAGATGTCTATGTTCTTGAATTCCCATATGTCTTATTATTCTATCGTCTGTTCATGGGTCTCATAAAATACGTAAGTTGATAAAGTTTGTTTCATGATATTAATCAGAGGTATAATGGTATTATGACGTTCCGAGAGATTTTATTGACGTACTTCTCATGCATTGCGTTTATTTATACATGTACATTGACCCATGACCAGAAGGCATTATATACGCGTATATATGAATATATATAAGTATATGGGATATGGAAAAAGGTTACGGCGTTATATACGCACCACCACCTGATCAGCTGGTATACGTTGATGATTTTGCCCACAGTGGCCGAAATGATATGATGGGATGCCCTCAGAGGCTTGATGATGTTATGAACACATGTACCTATGCATGACATGACATTCATACGTATATGCATGACACTATAAGTATTTCATGATTTACAGTTTATCCAGACTTACAGGTTGAGTCATTTACTCTATATTCTTCCATGTCTTTTACGTACTTATTTATGTGCCTTACGTACTCGGTACATTATTCGTACTGACGTCCCTTTTGCCTGGGGAATCTGCATTTCATGCCCGCAGGTCCCGATAGACAGTTCGAGAGTCCTCCAAGTAGGCTATCAGCTCAGCGAAAGGTGTTGGTGCGCTCCATTTGCTTCGGAGTTGCTTGTTTGGTTAGTATGATTTAGACGCGCATTGTTTGGTATGGCGAGGCCCTGTCACGACCTTTATGTTAAGTATGTACTCTTAGAGGCTTGTAGATAGATATCATGTATACGAATGCTTGTATGGCCTTCCCGGCCTATGTTTAGATTTTATAATTGATCATGTTGGCCTTATAGGCCCGTATATCACATGTATAAGTTTTTATATCAGGTTGTATTGTCCTATATTTAGTATTCCCCTGTGTTTATTCTGGTTAGCCCATGACATCCCGTTTGGCCCATTTGCTAATGAAAGTACGATAAGAAATATATGCTATGTTGGTACTCGGTTGAGTAAGGTACCGGGTGCCCGTTGCGGCCCATAGGTTTGGGTCGTGTCAAAAGTGGTGTCAGAGCAATTCTGTCCTAGGGAGTCTACAAGCCGTGTCTAGTAGAGTCTTATTTATAGGTGTGTTGTGCACCACACTTATAAGCAGGAGGCTACGGGGCATTTAGGACTGTCACTCTTTCTTCTATTCTAGATCGTGCGGTAGAGCTCAATTGTAAGAACTCAATTTTCTAAACTCTATCTTATTCATAATACGATGTTGCCTACATCAAGAAAGACGGTTGGTAAAAGATATAGCTGCAGAAGAATTGAGTCAGAGGAACTCGATTTTTACATCATGCTTATGATGGATATATATGAGAATTCAGCAGATCATGTGTGTACTAAGACGTGTAAGCTTCTTGATAGGCAAGAATGTTTATCCACTCTTACAGTAGAAAGGAATAAGAGAATCGGAAGGTAGACAAAAATTTCAGCAAGTAAAAGAAGCAAGGATGAAGAAGGGTACGAGGTACCCAGTTAATGAAGATTAACAGTATCTACAATTCAAGCAGAAAAAATATAAGCATTGTGAGTTACCTTCAACGGTAGCAGAGGTATGTACAATTGGCCATACCCATCTCATTTATGCCATATGGAAGCTAACAGAAGTAGTATAAGAGAAGGACAGATATCAGGATCCGGCTGGGGTTAGAGTGACCCAAAAAGGGTGGATGGAATGTTTGCGTTTGTTGACATTTCCGAAGGATATTGCAAATGTGGTAATAGATCTCCTTGTGAGACACCTAGATGGTGCACTCTAAAATAGTATAGCTAGATATGAGTACTACAAAGATAGGCACTAGAAGCCTTGAAGGGATAAATATTTCCTTAGTGTGGCTCCCATCCCTAGTAGAGAAAGAATGTTAGGCAATTCGAAGAGCCAATGGATGGAGCAAGGGGAGCTAAAAGCAAAAGAATGTCTTGTTCGAGTTTTCAGAATAAAGTAATAGACATAGATGTTAGCGGGAAATAAGAAGAGAGTTAATGAAGCATTATGAGTAAGATGTGATACATGGATGACAACGGTAGGTCAAAAAAATGACAGTATTACAGAAACTATAGTCAAGTGAAGGAAAAGACGAAAGGTGACAGGCCTTGAGACGACAAAAGAGTATAGGCCATAAAGTCATATCCTCATTTCGAGAAATAAGTTCGTGACGCTAACGTGATTACCAGAAGAAAAATTTAGACCCCTAAGTAATAGAAATCAATATGGACTGGTTAACAAGATAAACTAAACATGAATTAAGGACTGAGTGATTTGATAATGGTCGGCATCATGAGAATTCAGATTGTGTTCTAGCGATAATAGAATGGACAACAGAAGAAGATTCATAAGAAATTCAGAGAAAGGTCATTCAAGAAGACGCTTCCCTAAAACAAGCAATGTGAGCAAAGTTAAGCTTAAAGGACTGTATGTGCCAGTCACACTAAGTGTCACCATCGCGAGTAAGGAATTTTGTTATACTTGGTACAGAAGGATTACCGCAAGGCGAGTAAGGGTCATCGATGATGTGAAAGGACGCCAAAGATGAAGAGGTAAAACATCTATAGGTAGGTCGTCGTAACTTCAACTCTTAATACTCTCCCAAAGGGGAGAATATAGAGCATTAAGTCTGAATTAAGTGGTTCCAGTAATTATGGAATGGTAAAGGAAGAATATAAAAAAAATGAAAAAGGGATGAGATTGCACTTATTCAAAGCCAACAGATATGCTACGATTCCAAAACATTATGCAAGCACGACGTCAAGGAGAGGAAGTAAGGGTTCCGGCCCGAGATTTTTTGATAAATAAGGACCCAGTGCGAGAGGTAAGTTAAGACAAAAGAAATAACCCAAGAAAGATTACGTGGAATATTGATATGAGAATGGGCCTACGAGTAGTCAATAGTTGATTCAGGAAAAGCCTAGTTATGGCTATACAAGAGGATACAGACAAATCAACAGATCATGCAAGATAAACATAGTAAAACAAAATATAGTGAATTCAATCTCGCAGTAATATCATTATAATACTTGAGATATATTCAGATAGGAATCGGGGAAGTTAAAGGTACCGTATGAATGTTACGGGAATAAAAGAGAGTGCCACTGGAAAGACAGTCAAAATATCAGTTCAAAAGCAACCCTACAAGCATAAGAGCGTGGAGGTAAGTAACTACGGATAATTATAGGCAAAGAAGGACATCAAAAGGTCTATTGAGTATACGATGTAATAAGCTCGCAACTTTACAAGAATCAGAGGGTCCTCCCTAAGTACTATAATGAAAGATTAGCTGAAGAAATAAGGAAGAAGGCTTCAACCTAAGCTCAGTGACCTAAAGAGGAAATGGTCATGTAACAATAGTCTCACAACAAAATTATATGCACTCCAAAAGAAAGTGGCACGTACCTTGGCTAATGAACGGGGAGTAAAAATCAAAAGTAATATTCGAGACCATATGAGTTGCACAAAAATTCCGGCATGCGTGGGAACTAAGATAAGCTAAGTATGTACACAACAAGGGGGCAGAAAGACCAGGAAAAGTAATTGCCTACGTTTAAAGAAAGCTGAGATGGAACGAAAGGAATTATTCGATCAATGATATAGAGCTAGTTACGTTATGAACGCACTTAAGATTTTGGAGTATTATCCATGCAGCATATATGTTGACAATCATACAGCCGTAGAAGGTTCTGATATAAGTTAGAAGGAAGAAATGAGCCTAGGTCATGGACAAAGGATTGAATTGTTAGAAGATTGTATCATGGATATTCCATAGCACCCATGAAAGACTAAAGTAATAACTAATATCATGAGCTGCGGATCGAGAGATAGCTTAAGCCTATCTAAAGGCTGATCAAAAGGAAGAGGAAACTAAAGAGTTTAATCAACTAAGTAAATCAGAAGTCTGATTATTGGACCCGGAAAATTATAGGAATTGTGATAGAATCACTCTTAATATCAGAGGTACAAGAGAGATAATACAACATCTATATCCTATAAGGGCTCTACGATAAAGCCAGTTAGAAGAGTACCGGCCTCATAAGAAGTCAGTATGAAGCTCCCACCGGATTGTGTATGCGCCAGAGGTGCGAGTAGTATAATAGAGCTTCAAGTTGTGTATGTGAATTATACCTATGTGGAAGGGAGGTCATGAAAGAGATAGAAGATATGATGTGAGACTTTAAGGTAAGTAAGGTAATGGTGGACAGCGTACGAGATACTCAAATGCAGAAGGTTGTAAATAGTCCTTACTTCGGATAGAAGGCTAGAAGTGTGGGGATTCAATATCCGAAAATTATAGCGGCATCGTCAGTGGCATATCTTCCAGCCTATGGTTTCTAGGTACTGAGTGGTCTAGTTAAGAGAGTAAAGAAGAGTTAGAGACGGTGTGATGTCTCGCTTGATGTTCCAGAATAACATAAGGAAATCTATGATGCAAGCAAGTTGAAGGAAGGTTGCGTGTAGTATATATAAATATGTGTAGGTCGCAAGCTAAAGAATGGTAAAGCCACAAGGTTTTAGGAAGACAGGAATACGGATAAGAAAGGGCGAGTGAGAAAGTGATGAGATTGAATAAGTCCTCAGGATTAAGCCCGTAAAAACAAGAGAGCTGATGGTTTTCTAAGTTATAGAAAGCTCAGTATAGCCTGAATGAACTTAAAGGAGTCTAAGACTAAAAGCATTTAGAAGAGATGGAATGCTGCCCTGGTAATAAAATGAAGGTGTAATTGTGATAGATGAAGGATGACGTTTGGACCTTTGATTGAGAAATGATTTCATGAATTGTACAGGATTAAAATACCCAAATAAGGTAAATCACATTGGGATGCTATGAAATACGATTATGGTTTGTAGATTAATATTGAGGTGAATCAAAAATAGATGGACATAAGTCACAAAGTATGAGATGAGATTAGGCCGTCATTCTTAAGATGGATAGTAATGAGGAAGCATTAAAGGACTTACATTTATACATATGGGATAAGCAAAGAAAGCAACCTATAGTTTAGTAGCAGGCCTCAGTAACGATAAATCGAAGTAGGAGTTATGGTATAATATGACCTACCTAGATTCAGGAAAGTCATATTGATGAATAACCAGGTCTATGAAATAAGATATAACAATATTCGAAAGTTGACAAAGTACCGAGCGAAGAAATTCAGTATAAATGCCCAGAGGAACATCTTATTGAGCTCTGTATATGTTTACAAAGTGAGGCCTAGAGATTGGCTAAAAGCCGGAGGAAAAAAGAGAGAGGAGTTGCATAGGCGCAATTACAAAGTCAGAGTCGTACAGGCTGGATGATAAAATGTAGCAACAGTTACAAGATTGGAAAGATACCGACCACGAGTCGTGGTGTGAGAAAGAGGACTAAAGGGGGAATGCCCTGGCCTTTGGGATTCATGCATAGAATAGTTGCCTAGATGGCAAGAGGAGTACTACAATATTCGCAAGAGCAATGGGTTATGAGAATGATAAGTGCATCAGTCAACACTCGAGGACGAATGTTCCAAAGGGGGGAATAATGTTACATCCCATATGTTTTTTTGTACGTGAAAGTACGCCATAAATAAATTGATGAAAACTCGGAAAAGAGATGTTACATCCCGCATTGTTTTTGTACGTTAAAGTTTCGTCGTAAGTTAATCGACGTAAGTTTGAGAATGAGATTATTTTGGAATTATAAGTATTATGCAATTTCAAACAAGTGATAAGTAAATTCATGAAGGTAACAGGGTAAGCGAATTGAAGGAAATGAGTTTTCGTCGAAGTTTGGCATTTTGAGAAAAAATACGGTCCAAGCTATAATACTACGTATTTATGGACTAGTGCCATACAAGGTACCAAATGATTATAATAGTAAGGTGTATAAGGTGTGTTGAAAGTGAGTAGTATTTTAAGTAATTTGAGATAATTCTTAATTATCTGGATAATCGGGTAATTATTGATTTTAGTGGGAGATTAGCAATTAATTAAGATGTTGGTAGTTAATTGGTTGGGAATGGATAAGAATTAACGTGGAAGCAAAATAAATAACCTAGGTGACTCTTAAAATCACTTGATAATGTGTCATTCTTAAAGGCTCAGTCATCACCTTAGTGGGGCCCACACCCACTAAGGTATAATACTCTAATTCATTAAGAGATGGATTCAAAAATTCAGAAACATAACGATTCTATGCAAAAAAAATCCATACGAAATTATTCTGTGTAATAGCAACGGGATTTTGCGATTCTAAGGAAGTACGGTGCAATCTTTCCCATGAATTTTATACGGATTTTTCCTTACTCTAATCTTACCGTCACGTGTTTTGTCGCAATTAACGTATGTTAGAGGGATTGTCAAGAGAATCGACTCAGGTATGTTAAGGCTATCCCTTCTTTCTTTTTGGCATGATCTATACGACACGAACGAAACGATCAAATGCACAAATTCCATAAATGACTCTATTCATAGAAGTATTAGAGATGTCTATGTTCTTGAATTCCCATATGTCTTATTATTCTATTGTCTGTTCATGGGTCTCATAAAATACGTAAGTTGATAAAGTTTGTTTCATGATATTAATCAGAGGTATAATGGTCTTATGACGTTCCGAGAGATTTTATTGATGTACTTCTCATGCATTGCATTCATTTATACATGTACATTGACCAATGACCAGACGGCATTATATACGCGTATATATGAATATATATAAGTATATGAGATATGGGAAAAGGTTACGGCGTTATATACGCACCACCACCTGATAAACTGGTATACGTTGATGATTTTGCCCATAGTGGCCGAGATGATATGATGAGATGCCCTCAGAGCTTGATGATGTTATGAACACATGTACCTATGCACGACATGACATTCATACGTATATGCATGACACTATAAGTATTTCATGATTTACAGTTTATCCAGACTTACAGGTTGAGTCATTTACCCTATATTTCTTCCATGTCTTTTACGTACTTATTTATGTGCCTTACATACTCGGTACATTATTCGTACTGACGTCCCTTTTGCTTGGGGAATCTGCGTTTCATGCCCGCATGTCCCGATAGACAGGTCGAGAGTCCTCCAAGTAGGCTATCAGCTCAGTGGAAGGTATTGGTGCGCTCCATTTGCTTCGGAGTTGCTTGTTTGGTCAGTATGATTTAGACGCGTATGTTTGATATGGCGGGGCCCTGTCCCGGCCTTTATGTTAAGTGTGTACTCTTAGAGGCTTGTAGACAGATATCATGTATACGAATGCTTGTATGGCCTTGTCGACTATGTTTAGAGTTTACAATTGATCATGTTGGGCTTATAGGCCCGTATATCACATGTATAAGTTTTTATATCAGGTTGGGTCGTCCTATATTGAGTATTCCCCTATGTTTATTCCGGTTAGCCCATGACGGCCCGTTTGTCCCATTTGCCAATGAAAGTACGATAAGAAATATATGTTATGTTGGTACTCGGTTGAGTAAGGTACCGGATGCCCGTTGCGGCCCATAGGTTTGGGTCGTGACAATAGTATTGGCCACGCCTTCGGGAGAAACCCTAAGGCAGGCCATAAGGACAATTCCACTGACTAACTGAACCGGAGTATGAAGCTTTGATTGTAGGACTTGAATTGGCCCGGGGACTAGATTTCAAGTTCATAGAAATCAAACGCGACTCCCAGCTGATGGTAAATCAGGTCTACGGGATCTTCGAAGCCAAAGAGGAGCGCGTGCAATAATATGTAGCGAAGGTTCTGGCTCTACTTTCTCGGTTCTGGGAATGGTCAATTACGCATATCCCGAGGGAAGAAAATGCAAAAGCAGACGCATTAGCTAACCTTGGCTCATCAACGGAAATGAAGGGATCTGACTCCGGTATGATCATACAACTTATGCACTCAATTTTGGGCGCAAATAATTATTACGAGGTAAACGCAACTAATTTGGTCTAGGACTAGAGGAATGAGATCATTGATTACCTCAAGCACGAAAAGTTGCCTGAAAATCCCAAGGCATCTCGGGCGCTACGCGCTAAAGCAGCGCGGTATAGTTTCAAAGGAGGCCAATTGTACAGAAAATCTTTCTAAGGCCCGCTGGCCCGATATTTGGGAGCCTCCGAAGCTATTTATGTTATGCGAGAGTCCACGAAGGGATATGTGCAAATCATTCAGGCGCAGATTCCTTAGTACTACAATTGGTAAGGGCATGCTACTATTAGCCCCGAATGGAACACGACGCCAAGGCTTTTGTTCAAAAATGCGATAAGTGTCAACGCTATGCACCATTAGTACATCAACCAGCAGAATGTTGCACTCGGTTTTATCTCCATGGCCATTCATGAAGTGGGGAATGGATATCGTCGGACCACTGCCTCTGGCCCTTGGTAAGGTAAAATTTCTTTTTATTTTAACTGACTATTTTTCTAAGTGGGTTGAAGCAGGTCCTTATTAGAAGATCGGGAAGCGTGAAGTGGTGATTCTTGTGGGAGAACATAATTTGTTGATTTGGGATACCAAAAGAGATAGTCTGCGACAACGGACCATAATTTATAGACGCAAAGGTCACGAAGTTCCTTGAAGACTTGAAAATCAAAAAATCACATCTTCGCCCTATCATCCGAGAACAAATGGTCAAGCGGAATCAACGAACAAAGTAATTATACAAAATCTCAAAAAGATATTGGAAGCAACTAAAGGCAAACAACCCGAGGAACTGCCTGGAGTACTAAGGGCGTACCGAACAACGGCCAAATCAAGCACAAGAGAAACTCCTTTCTCCTTTGTGTACGGAGCAGAGGCCCTGATCCCAGTGGAAGTAGGGGAGCCTACTTTGAGATACTTCCAAGCAAATGAAGAAGCAAACAATGAGGCAATGTTGGTCAATTTGGAGCTGCTCGATGAATGCAGGGACTTGGCACACATAAGGATGGCAGCTCAAAAGCAAAGGATAGAAAGATATTACAATCGAAGAGCCAACCTCCGCTATTTCAAAGTGGGAGACTTGGTTTTAAGGAAAGTAACTCAAAACATCCGGGAAAGCTAAGTCCAACATGTGAAGGCCCCTATTGGGTTTCGGTTGTCATTTGGAAAGGATCATACGAGTTGGAGAACCAAGATGGTGAAAAGTTGCCAAGCAACAGGAATTTGGCACACCTCAAGAGATACTATTGCTAATAAACATCACCTGTACTGAAAGTATGTGCTGCACTCTTTTTCCCTTCGTCCAGTTTTTATCCCAATTGGATTTTTCTGGCAAGGTTTTTAATGAGGCAGCAACGGAAGCATCCTACGAAGAAAGTTTCAACAGTAGCAATAAGACCTTCTAATAACAAGGCACACAAGCGAAGAACCACTTGGACGGTTGGATAATCTTTTGCTCGGTAGCAAAGTTCCTACTTGGAAGTTAAGTTTGCTATCGAACTAAGGTTACCCGACCGCTCTCAAGTGCAAGCCACTAGGGATCGTTAAATAGTCTTTGGCTCGATAGCATAAATTCCTAAGGGGAAGTGAAGTTTGTTA
This sequence comes from Nicotiana attenuata, assembly GCF_001879085.1. Taxonomy (NCBI): domain Eukaryota; kingdom Viridiplantae; phylum Streptophyta; class Magnoliopsida; order Solanales; family Solanaceae; genus Nicotiana; species Nicotiana attenuata. The sequence goes on from NW_017671819.1 coordinate 83,622, forward strand.
CCGAACTGAAGATTATCTAGTAGTTCATTAGTGGAATCCTCGAAGGTGTTAAACTTCTAGTGTTCTAATTCGCATTCTTCGCATTCGAACACTGGGGAGGGAGGGGGGGGGGGAATGATATGAGGATACAACAACAACGACTGCCGCTTCGACCAAAATATGAAACCCAAAAATATAGCTATATCATCGGGACCGGGGGACTGCGCGGCCATCCCCGTAGAAACAAGTTGTACAAGTTAGCCACAAGAAATGGCAATTTCTCTAGCACAATGAATGCTTATTTACTTTTGAAAATGGAAGGAATAAAGTAAAGTCCTTTTATTTCTATCTTGTTTCTTATCTGAACGATGAATTGATTTTGCCATTTGAAAGTTAAACATTTACTTCAAATGCTAGTGTCGTAATGAACAAGAGACCTCCTCTTCAAGAGAGCCCTCTCTTATGAAAACTCTCACGTTAAAGGGTTGATTTCGAAAGAACATATGCCCAAAATCCAAATGCTTTTGGGGAAAAATACACCCGAAGCCTTGCACAAGAAGACGCAAAAAGCAAACTTGCACAAATAATTAAATGAAAAAAGGCACAAGAAGCAAACTTGCGCAAATACTTAAACAAAAAAAAGGCACAAAGATGAAACTTGCATAATGTTTAGACGAAAGCGCAGAAAGGAAAATTCATGCAATTATTAAGCAAAATGTGCCAAACGGCACAAATACAAAAGTTTGAAAAAGAAATCGAAAGCTAAGCTGCTGCATCTCCGGAACCCGGAGGAAGAGAAACATCCGCGCCCTCAGGAGAAGGAGGTAGATCCGCCGCTGGTTCGATATCTTGGCCTTCATCATTTTGGCCCTCAGCATCGTCACCTTCCGGTTCCTCTTTAGTCCCCGAGAACTTAGAACCGGAACCAGAAGCGGTAGCATCAGGCCTGGCCGAAAGACCTCTTTTGGCAACTAATTCCAGCTCAAGGTCCTTAGTGATTTCGGCGTCAAAGTCTATGACACCCGCTTTGGACTCTTCCAAGGTTTTTCTCCTCATGCTATACATATTCTCAACAATGAAAGAAACCGCTCGGCGCTGAAGTTCTTCTTTAAGTTGGTCAACCTCAGCAAAAAAGATCTTCCCGCGCGGATCTAACGGACCGGAGGCTGATATTAGGGTCACGGACCGTAGAGCTGAAAAGTCTATTGTACTCAATAGTCTTCTTATACTTCTCCTCCAATCGGGCATACTTCACCCCGGCAACAGCAAGCTCTTTGGTTTTGGAGTTCATGGACACTTCCAAATTATTTAATCTTTCAGCCAAGGCAGCCTCGTGATCGGATGCAGCAAGAACAACATTATGGACTTCAGCCCATTTGGCCCTAGCCTCTTCAAATTGAACCCTCAACGGGGCGATCTCTTGGCAAAGGGTCTCTACTTCTTGCTCGCTTTGCTGCAACCGAGCCTCCAACACAACAACCTCAACAGCTTTAGATTCTAGTTTTGAGAGGCGAGCAACAGTTTAGTCCCGCTTGGCCAATAGTCGATCCCACTCAGAGGTAAGTTCCTCTTTATCTCGAATCAACCTTTGGAGGCCCTCGGAAGCAAGAAAATTGGCATGCGAAACAGGAAATGTAAACTCAGAATAATACTGTATCAAAGGTTGAAGAATAACAAAGGAAGCAAAGAATATACCGTTGCGGCATTGTGCATGGCATTGTTCAACAAGAACTCTCTCTCTCTCGAGCTTGTATCTTTTCCCTATCTTTTTCTGAAGCTAAAGGCTTTAGATAGTTAGCAAGTTCCACCGGTCGGGACAACAGATTGCATCCGGTAGAGACCGAGAGAGTAACACTCCTCCCCCTTTGCAAATCTTCTAAGGGGGCAGCATACTTTTGCCCCAAGTTCCCATAAATTGGGGAGTGCGGGAGGAGAACATCCTCTTCTCGGACAGATGCGGCCCGATGGAGATGATGTAGCAGTTGCTAGTGGAAGAGTTGATCAAGAAGGAGATGAAGATGATGGCGTTGAAGGGTAAGAAGCAGCTGCGGCAAACGCAATGCTAGTTGTTGGTTGCTCGTCAACCGAAGACGACAGGGGCCCGGTACTAAGCCTCACGGTACCGGGCGCATCGACTGGGACTCGACAACGGGAGTTGGCATTTTCTACCATCTCAAACTCCCCACAGAGCGCCGAGGCATCGTCCTCGGTTGATGTAACTAACTCAACATATTGAGCATTCTGTTGAGTTGATGAAGGTCGTCGTCTTCTATGTAGAGAAGCCCCTCATCACTAGCTTCTCCATCATCATCAATAACCACGGTATCTATGGCCGGCGTAGGCGCGGTGCTTGACACCACATCATTTGAAGATGATTCCGGCACGACACTCCTTGCCCTTTTATTTTTTCCCCTAGCCGCGGAGGAACGTCTCTTTTTTGCTTGCTTGCTCTCCTTGCACCCGAGTAGGCTCGGAGATGCCTATTCGAGTAAACGCTTCCTAAAGCGGCCTCACCGCATCAGCAGGATCAGCAACATGCAACATCTCAATCATATACAATAGAATGCAACTAGTAGAATACTCAACATGTTTCAGAGTTGAACATACAACATTGTTATACTATCGTACCCATATACATGTCTGCCCAAACATCTTCTAAGGCTTTCATCCTATTTCACAATCGTTCAACATTTAGTTTACTCATAATGAGGATTTAAGGGGGATATGGTCTCTAGTCCAAGCTTTAAAAAAGCATAACTATGAGGTCAAAATTAGTCAAGAAGCGCTAATCTACATTGATAAGGTTTAATAGTGTCCCATTTCTCAAACTTGAATTTCAAGTCGAAGTTAAACCCTGGTAAAGCTATCCAAATGTGGTCAATCCTATTAAAGGGTAGAACTTTTTTTTTCATCGGGGTGGGGAAGGAGGAAACTGAAAAAGATGCTATATATCCTACTAATGTGGTTTGAACCTTCCACGTCAACTGTGGATAGCAGCGAGCTTATCAAGTTAGCTATTCCTCAAAATAAAAACCTTTAACCAGTTCCACACAAACTTTTAGATTAATCCATAGAGTTTCTAGGTCCATGGTCTCGTTAATATATTGCAAATCACTCATTGTCCATTATATTCAACAACTCAATTTTAACTGTCAAAAATTTCAATTTTATGAATTTCTATGGTTTATTCATGTATAGAATTAATGCAAGTAATCACAAAATAGCATTTGTAATCTTACCTCAATGCTAGATGATTTGGAGTTCTTCCTCGAAGTCGATGGTGAAATAAGACTTTTCTCTTAATGCTAATATTAAGCCAAAGTCTTAGAGCCCGTTTGGACATAAGAAATTTTTTATTTTTTTCGAATTTTTTTTTTCGAAATCAGTGTTTGGCTATAAAATTTCTAATTTTTACTTGAGGATGAATTTTGGAATTTTTCGAAAATTTGGAAAACTCCAAAATGCTGTTTTTCAAAATTTTCACTCAGATCACTCACAGAACTTCAAAAACAATCCAAAATTATATACATGTCCAAACACAGACTCTAATTCTTAAATACCATTTTTACTTGAAATTTTTTTTCACTTTTTTTTTGAAATTTTACAATTAATTACTCAATTTCAATTAGCAAAGTTGCAGTTTGATCATATATATATATATATATATATATATATATATATATATATATTTGCTTTTTATATGTTGGCATGTTTTTGTTTTTTATTTTAATTTATTTTTTCCCCTTCTTCGGTTTGGTTCCCTTTTTGTATTTTTGTTGGAACCCTGCTCGTATGCAACAGTCAAACAAAACCATTGTTGAGGGTGTACTTGTAACACATCTGCCATCTCGGCTTGATCGACCACTTTACCTCCGCTGCACACTTGCTCCTCTCCCGGCGAGCTCTTTCACGATCTCTTTCTTCGGCGAAATCCAGCTGTAAGCTAACAAGCTCTTCCGTTTTCTCTTCCTCTTCAAATTTCCTAATTCCTCATCTAATCAGTAAAACCCTAATTCCTTTTTTCCTACGAAATTTAGTGTAGAATGCCAATTTCTGAATTGTGTTTCAATTCTTTTGATGAACTGGTTTTAATTCTATGCATTTTCTCCCAATGCATGAACGAGTGGCTACATCCCGATTTCTCACTGTTGTTTGTGATCTCACAACTTTATTTGCGTTCTTATTTTCTTCACATTTGATGTTGACTTCAAATTTCTTATGGAGTATTAATCTGATTTTATTTCTTATTGACTAATTCCTGGAAGATTTATCTCAAAGAATAAAAGAAGCAGAGAAAAGAAGGCCTAAAATTGAGATCTTTAATTGTTACACTGTGAATTTTCAGTAAGAAAGCCGTAAATTCAAGTCATTTACAAATACATTTAGATTACCGAATAATGGTTTCAATATCGGACCTTTTAATCTGATTTAAAAATGCCCCTTCAACTGCAAATCTGTCTATCCATTTGGATCCCTTGTTAATGCTGGTGTGTTTAAAGAACATGATAGTTAACATCTCTAGGTAACTTTTTAGAATGAACTGTATGTAGCTATTCTTATGTTGCAAGCTCTAATCTTGAAGTATGTGTCATATGCAGGTTCTTCTAAGATAGAGTGTTGGTCCTGTACGCAGTTCTTATAGCATGGTAAAGTTTCACCAATTGCTTGTTGTTGTTGGACATATGCTTCTTATGCTACCACATAGCTCTGTGTGTGTGTGATTGCACACACACACACACACACACATACATACATGTATGTCTAATTACCTATCTGTGCGAGTGTGTAATTGGCCTTTCAATTTTAACATCAGCTACTGGCTACCTCCTGTATATAGATACGTGTTGATATTCCTGCATGCTTAATGCAAAACTGATGCTTAAAATACCAACTTTTAAACCATATGCCCATGATTACTGGTCTTTGAAATGATCGGGCATCCTTCTTGCAGAATTATATAATTGGAGCGTTCAAGCCAGCATGCAACATCTCAATCACATTTTCTGATGGGAAATCCCGGAAACCGGTAGGTTACCAGTGTTAGTCTTGTTTCTTGGTTATGGCTCTTATCATGTTTATAACACTTATCAATGAAGATGAAGCCGTTGGCGGAGATTGATGCCATAATCTGCAGTTGCGTGTAGAAACTTCTGATGGATGTGCTTATTGTTTGTCATTTTCATTTTATTAGCTGACCAGGAGTTTTAGTCATGTTGATGGAAACATTTTGTCTTCAGTGGTGTAAGATAGCCAGTAGGTAAAAAAATGCTCAATATATGTGTCACAAACTGGATGGGAAACATAGTTGATATATTGTTTCTTCTTTGTTTCGGCTAACAGTTTGTTGTTCCATGGGATAATAACCCCCCTTTGATGACCTAAACGCTGCTAGTTGGTCTCTTTATTTGATATTAAATTCATCAATTGTGGATCGAAGTTCAACCTTGTTGCTAGATGTCTATGAAATCTTATTTTAATCGACTTTGGTACAGTATTGCTACATGACTCACCTATCCCAAAAAAGAACTATTTCTGCATGACAGATAATGTAGTTATCAGAAAATAAGGACATGACATGTCCTGTTTAAATATATAGAAAACCGTCAAACCTTAAGCGCAGTTCTATCTTCGTGGCATAAGAACTATAATATCATGTTTATGTGGTGAACAATATAAATTATCTAGCAACCTAGAGTTAAGGAATAGAATAGAATGGTCGATAGAGGAAGTAATAACAATAAGCATGTTACTTTTACATTATTGGGACGCCTCAACAAAAAGACTTTAAAAAGGAGAAGTTGAATGTTGAATTCCAGATCAGATGCATGCTGCAGTTATATGTCTAATTAGCATAAAGCAGATGTAGTGTGAAACAAGATGCAATGCCCTTGAATGTGCATGTAAATAGATGCAACCTATATGACTTGAAAAAAATTGGAAAGAAAAAGAATAGGTGCAATCTTTTTGATTTGAACGGTCAGAACAAAACTGGAGATGTTTTCACTTTACAAGTTTACTGTTTGCTTGTTGTGTTCTATTCTTGATTATCTATTTTCTGTTAGGTTCCGTTGAAGAAGGAAAATGGTCAAACTGTTATGGTCCCACTTTTCCAAAGTCAAGAAAACATTGCTGGCAAGGTACTTTTCATGTGACATACTTTTGATTCTTATAATTCTCTTTTATTTTATTACTTGTAGAAAGGTATCCTTTACCTTTTCTTGAGAATGTAGTTTTTTGTGACTTCAGATTTCTGTAGAGCCAGTATCAGGAAAGAAGGTTGAACATAATGGGATCAAAGTTGAGCTTCTTGGCCAGATAGGTGAGCTGTCAACTGGTCACAATTTTTAACAATTTGCAGTTTCGTGTCCTTCTCAATCAAGTGCATTGATGGCAAATGTTGAGATTAAAATTACATTGATCTTTTCCAGTTTGAACTCTCTCCCCACATATCAATATACCTATTGCTCTCTATGATCTGCTTTCTATTTTTTTTTTCTTTCGTTGAGGTGTGGGAAGTGGGTTGGACTAAAGTAACCTCTTTTCCTAACTGATAATTCAGCTAAGGTTGCAGTGAAGCTCTGCTTACCTGTTTCTTTCTCAAAGGAGAAAAAAACTCTACTTATCAGTTGCGCAGACTGTATGCTGCTTGCTATTGACTTTCAGAAATAACTGCTTTTTTTGTCCCCCCCCCCTCTTCTAGTGATAAGAGCACCGCACATGACGTGTGGGTTAAGCGCATGTCACTGGTTCGAACCCTGCCACAAACAAAGCCTGGCATTTAAGTGGAGAATGGTAGAGGGGCGGACCCATTATCCACCGAGTTTCGAACTGTGTGCCATTGGCCTTGAGGATTTCTCGGTTATAAAAAAAAAGCTTTGTTTTCAGTCAGTATGCTTATATCTTCATACTAATTATCCTATACTTCAATGAATAAGCCTGCCTTTTTCCTCTTGTTTTATCCTTATCACCACGATTCATGGTTATGATGTTTCATTGTGTGTGTGGAACCTGCTGCTTGACATTCAAAAAAGGAAGAACTAGCATTCCAGGTCTGATATTGATAAAAAACTATATAGTTCAGTTAAATTGCTGGTACAATTTTTCTGTGTATAGTCTTTATCGGCTAAACTGCATTACAATTAGAACATCTACTTGACTTATCCAAAACGAAAAACAAGCTTTCCTCCTCGCAGCTTCTCTTTTGTACGTTCATGTTTGCTTTGCTATAAAGTTTTAGTTCAGTAAATGTATGGTCTCTTGCTGGTATAATTGTTTAATTTGTAGTCTTTATTTGGCTATGCAGCATTCTAGATATTGCACATCACATCTGTGACTTTTTTTTGGGCTGATATACCTGCTGTGGATAATTAATTCATGTTGCTATTGTCTTTTTTCTCTTGTCCAGAAATGTACTTTGACAGGGGAAACTTTTACGACTTCACATCCCTTGGTAAGTATATCATATATGATGCAAGTGGAAGCAGAACAGGAAAATTTATTGCTTAGCTGAGTGAACCTGTGACACATGTTTTGTTGGTTGTCTTGTTTAAATTTAACTGTTGCTTCTGACTTGTGAGCTACTATCAGGTTAGATTGTGTTAATTCTTTTAGAGTCTATGGGTATTCTAGTACTTAATTTTGCTGTGAGTTTCTCATATTTCCTGTTCATGGGACCTCGGTGAGTAGTCTAATGTTTCTATTTTTATGATCTTTACTTGTCTTAGTAGTTGAGTCATAATCTGTAGAACCTATCATATTTAACTATAATTTTAGCCGGAATGCTACATTTTGCAGCTTCTCAATATTTTACATTCTTCATAGTCAAGAATAGAGAATCATGATTGATTTCTGTTTTTTTTATACAGCCTTTGTTGTTCTTAGGTGCATTATGCAGAATTCGTTTAATGGTTTTTCCTAGGAAATTAATTGAGGTTGCTAGACTCTCCTTTCCCTTTCTCTTCTACTACTGTTCTGTTGTCCCGTCACGGCATTATAGTTGTGCCTGGCAGCCTGTTCATTCTTTTGCTTGAACCGCCGGCTTTGCTTTATTTATCCATGGTCCAGAGAGACAAGTTTCCTGTCAATCTAGCCACAGATTTTTGTCAGAGAGCCCAATATTCGGTGTTCTTCAATTGCCAATTGTGGCATGTTAACCTATAAGTTAGGTTATTTCTACTTATCTTTGCTGGACTGCAATGAGCTAAAGCATTTCCATTTGAGCTGTTGTCTAGTGGGTATGCTATTTAGGTGTTGTAAGTTATTTGACATAAAATACTCGGTCTACTGCTTTGACATCCACTTAGAATTATGGTCTCAAACTTTCCTTGTACTTTTTCCCGCTGGTCTTTCCTTATATATTGCTTCATTTTCTGCATTTAATATTTCTCTCTTTTGTAGTTCGAGAATTGGATGTTCCTGGTGAAATTTATGAAAGGAAAACATATCCTTTTGAGTTTTCAACTGTTGAAATGCCCTATGAAACGTATAATGGTGTTAATGTCCGACTTAGGTAAGTTTCTTTTGTTTTGGAACCTTGCAGCATATATATGATACTTTTATACAGTTTCTGCCTTGTTTTTTTTTTTTTTTGGTGGAAAGGATTTTTAATTGTTTGTTTCTGCCATAGAGGTTTATTTGGTACTGTATATGTTTGAATCTAGATTTTTTTTTCCTGATAAATGGGAAATTCCTAAGCTCAAGTAGCGCACGGTTCGATATGATTGATTCTAGACTAGTGATGATTCCAACAAGGTTGGGCACATCATAGCTTCCTGGTTATTTGCTTCAGTTCTTTCGGATTAAATTTTATGGAAACTTATTAATAGTTGTAGCTACACTTATTGGTAGTCAGAACAGGCTGCAGAGTTTTTCTGATATGTGAAGTTGCATTAATCTATCTTGATATTATTATATAAGAAGAGTTCCGGCTTGTTGGATGATTTCTGTGACATGATCAAACAAATTAGTCAGTTAGTTGTATATTATTCATAATTCATAACGTGCACAAAAGGCAAGTTGGTAGTAGAGGGCGGGCCCATTTTTCACCAAGTTTCGAACCGTGTATCATTGGCCTTCAGCGATTTTTCGGTTATCAAAAAAGAAAAAAAAGCAAGTTGGTGCCTTGGTGGCTAGCTGATTGCCTACAATTTCCAAGAGAATTTATGGTACTTATGGATCATGGAGGGCTTTGTTTATCAAATTATGGAACTCACCATAGAATGCTGAGAGGTGATAAGATGTCAAATCATGAAAGTATTTTCTGAAGAAAAGCTTGTTATATTCTTTCATTCAAAAAAAAAAAAAAATCTTGTTCTATTTATGTTTGACAGGATGCATAGAAAATCTTGTTCTAATACCCCACCCTGTAAACACTATATTTTACAAAAGATACATGTTTCTCTCCTTGAAAACATCTTTTATTTCTTTCAAGCCAAATATTCCACATGACATATAAAGGGATAGTCTTCCATATCAGCTTAGATCTGTTGCCAACTTTCTGTCCTTGCCAACTAAGGAGAAGACTCTTCACATCTTGCGACAACCCTAAAATATTCAGGAACATTGCCCAAATCCGCCAAGTACTTTCACAGTGAAGCAAACAGATGACTAGAAGACTAGTTCTTTCTCACAAAAAAAGCATCTGCTGTGCAGTTGAAAGCCCCTCCTTTGTAGCAGCTCGAGTCAAACAAGCATTTTCTGCAGTCACCCAGTCAAAGCTAGCAACCTTTGAAGGTGCCTTAGTCTTCCATAGCATTTTTCATGGACAGTCCATCTCCCAGTTGCTATAGTTTCCTTGCAGCATGCTGTAGCAGCTCTTGACAGGAAAGTATTCCGTTCCAGCTAAAGTTGCAGATCCGAGTATCCATCTTACTAACATCTAGAGTAATATGCTCCAATAAATTAGAAATTGACTGATTTCAGAAACATCCCAGTCATTGAAATTTCTCCTGAATGATAGCTACCAACCATTTCCTGCAAATCAATAAAGCAGACTGTCAACAGTTGGGCTATACAAAATAGGAACTTGTCTTTAAACTTCCCAATTGCCAACCAGGTATCTTCCCAAAACTTTATACTCTTTCCATCCCCCACTTTTGGTTCAATATTCTGCTGAAATTCTCCCCACAGCTTATAAGTATTCCTAAGTATTGATCGTGATGTACATACTCCCTCAGCCCGACCCTTTTCTTTCATGGAAATCAAGGTCTAGTGGTAAGATTGCAGCGTGTGGTGTGTTGCTTAGACGCAATTCATATGTTTGAATCCTGCGGCAGTCAAAAGTTTGGTATTTATAGGGTAGGTCCACTAATTTACCAAGCTTTGAACCGTGTGCCACTGGTCCTAGAGAATTTTCCAGTTATCCAAAAAAAAAGGAAGTGTGGCTGGCCATTTTTAAAGATGAGCATATTAGCATCTGAAATGTGTGAAAGTGAGGCAGTTTACTGAAAATACTCGAATTAGCCAGAAGAATATGAAGTATGAAGTACCAATTACTGAACCAAAAAGATAAAGATGGGCTTTCATTCTGTATCAATTTAATTGAGGTTTTGAAAGTGGTTTGCATAAGTTTTGAAGAGCTGAATGGGAAATAAGACTAACATATGAGGATTTCAGAAATTAGTCATGGAGATTTGAATCAAAGAATGCGCATTCTACTGTGGTGTAGTGTATGTGTGTCCATTAATTTTCCTAATTTACTGTTCCTGGTCGTCCATGTACGTATGTCCATTAATTTTCCTAATATACTGTTCCTGTTCGTCCATGTTACATGTGTTCTGGCTAAAATGTCAGCAGTTTGATAGATCTTGTGCTGGACTAACGACAATTTTTCTCTGGAATTTTGTGTTGGCTTTAGGTATATCCTTAAAGTTACTATCACCCGTGGTTATGCTGGTAGCATAGTTGAATATCAAGACGTTGTGGTAAAATTCTCTTTCTCTCAGTCTTATTATTTTGCCAATTTTAAATAGCCGGCGTACCTTATGAAGTCCTAATGAGTAATGACATACATTTTCCTTCGTTCCATTTGTTGGATTATTGAAGTTCATTAATCTTGTGTTCTTGACGTATCTTGTCAAAAATTCACATTATCTTAATGGTCTACCCTTACTATTAGCAGCCTTTGCCTCTTTACTTTGTATAAAAGAGTCTAGGGCATTCTGAATTGGCATTTCACCCAAATAAAAAGGAAAAGAAAAAAAGGGTCTATAGGGCATTTTGATGGAACCACCAAAAGAAAGAATAAGTTCGGAGAAGGGGCCGGCATGGAATTTATATAATACTTTTTGCATCTCAGATTCGTTTCTAGTTGGTTAATTTTGAACCTGTTTCATGGAGATCTGGAGTGTTACTATATTGATTACTTGCTAAGTTTATTCTTCTAAAGAAAGAGTACTTGCTGAGTTTACGTCTGACTTTGAATCAGGTGCGCAACTACAGCCCACCTCCTTCAATCAACAATAGTATTAAGGTAATATTCCTTTCTAGATTTTTCTGCATTCACATTAAGGTAATATTCCTTTCTAAATGTGGGTATTAAGGTAATACCCACATTTTCATTAAACTTGTACACGGAAACATGAAAAGGAAAACAATATTAGACAGCTTGCTGGGTTGGGAGTGAAATGGCTCAAAAGTCTGACTAATGGACATGGTACTTATAACAAAGTGGCTGACATGGTGATGATATCAAGACACTCACATCTGAGGATCACAATAGGTATCGGAGAGGAGAATTGCACTGCTAGGAGTGCTTATCTGTTTCTATTGTTTAAATTTGCAGATGGAAGTCGGAATTGAAGACTGCCTTCATATTGAGTTCGAGTACAATAAAAGCAAGTGAGTAAAACGTTAATAGTAGTTTGTGTCTTTGGATTTTCATGCCCCACCTTTTCAACTATTACAATGTTCAATCATAACTATCAAGATCACTTACTCCTAGTTTAGATGTGTTGCTTTAGCATGAGGGGAACAGCTTTAATTTACATTAGTGTCTGTTTGTTCACACTTCACTCTAATCCTGAAAAACAACTCATGCTCATGTTCTGTGTATTTGTTACTGTTTGTTCACATGTAAGCATCTACTGATTAGAAGTGCCTCTTCTGATGTGCAATATAATATTCCAGGTATCATCTGAAAGATGTTATCATAGGAAAAATATATTTTCTTCTTGTAAGAATTAAGATTAAGAACATGGATCTTGAGATCAGACGACGAGAATCAACAGGTTCTGGGGCAAATACCCATGTTGAAACGGAGACGCTGGCCAAGTTTGAGTTGATGGATGGTGCTCCAGTCAGAGGTATATTCAGTCATACTTTAATAGTCGAGCAGTTATCTTCTTCATTGGCTTTTGGTTAATATATTGTTGTTGTTTGTGCTCGATTGACAGGCGAATCAATACCCATTAGACTCTTCCTTAGTCCATATGAACTGACTCCAACATATCGTAATATCAACAACAAATTTAGTGTGAAATACTATCTGAATCTTGTTCTTGTTGATGAAGAGGACCGTCGGTACTTCAAACAGCAAGAGATCACTATGTTCCGCCTAGCAGAGACTTCCGTAATAAATCAAGCTGTTGGCGCTTGAGAATGGCTTATTACCTTGCTATTCTGCCTCGATCTTTGTACTCTGAGATTTCTTTATGCGCTTGAGATGGCCATTCTACAAAGGTGCTGAAATGACTTTTTATTGGTAGATTGCGGTCTCTGGGAGAACATACTTGCAATTTGTATAGAGTAGGCAGTTGTGTACATGAATATTGAAGTTGGAATCTCTAGTTGATGTTTTTGAGAAACACTGGGTCAAAGGGACAAGGGATTAAGTTAAACCGCAATAAGGAAACCTAATTTAGCTCGTTGTACTTTGTATTGCATTGGATGTTTATTTTGATTGCTTCTTCTTTTGTTGCTCTAAGGGTTTTATTGTATTTTTGCTGCTTTTCTCCGATAATGACATGAGTGACTTATCATTGATTCCTCTACTTCTACTTTCTTTTCTCCTTTTTTTTAAAAGTTCTTTTCTGGCCTTTTTATGAACATTTGTTTTGTTAGGAACCTTGTGCATTGTGAGTAACGTCCGAATGATTTTGTAATTTGTGGTGTCAACATGTGAATTATAGTGTTTCTTCTTCAACTGCCCTAAGCCATCTATGAATTCTGTTAATAATTTCGAATCTCTGCGCTCCTTGTTAAATTTACAAGGAATATTGTGTCTCTAAAGACCTGTTTTCTCTAAATTTTGTCGCCCATTAAGTGCCCGTTTGGACATAAAATTTGATGGAAGATCTTTCCAAAAAAATTTCACTTTTTTTGGAATCAACGTTTGTTCATAAAATTTTCAATTTTCACTTGAAGATGTATTTTGGAAAAGTGGATGTGATAGGGTATCAAAGCAGAAAAAGGTAAAAAAGGGGACGAAAATTCAAGTAAAAACAGTCGCGAGGAGTTGTTATCATTATAATGACCTCATTGATTCCATTTGTTTCGTTCTCCCTAAAGTTTTTTTCTTCTTCTTTTTCTACGTCTGCCTGATTAAATAGCATATATATATGAACTTTCATAAGTCCTATTTCCTTGAGGTTTTACATTCTCACCTTGGTACACATCACTTCCACTCAGAAATAAATAAAACTAGTGGTATCGTGCCCATCAGGAATAGTATAATTGTTGAAAGAAAAACTATATAATAATTGCTAGAGGTAAATAAGTTGAGCTCTCAATGAAGTCACTGTATTTGTATATTGTTGAAGTTGAAAAACGCCCCCACTACTGAATCTACTTTATTATTAGTTTTTTTGTGCATCCTAAATGACTTTTAGGTTTTTGTCGGGATGTTTCGAGAGGACTTGGAAAAAGAATAGCAAAAGAATATTCAAGCTAATAGATTTTAGGGTTTTATACTAGAATATAATTCAATAATATACAGAATGAAACAATCATACAATGTAAAGATATGTGTTGGTTGAGATTAGCACCATAGTTGGTTTACGAAACAAAAAATCTTGATAATATTCAATCAGCAATTAAAATGGAAATCTCAACTTAAATTCCAATTCAATCCCATAATCGCACATATAGAAATGAAGAACCTTGAAAAGAATAGAGTACCAATCAACTAATAAAGAAAGAAATAGCCGAATTATCTTACAAAGATCATTGTCGAAAAGACAAAAGAGAAAGTTTTTTTTCCCTATCAATAATGTAAGTATTATCATAAAAAATAACAAAATTTTGTAGGCCATTTTATAAGAGGCATGTTAGTGGAAAGGATCATATAAAGGACAGCGGAACAACTAAGAAAACTTTATATAAAAAATTATTGAAATTAATTATAAATGTTATGAGATCTTTCATAATCGAGGTCGTGAACTGCCATCTGAACCAATTCACCACTTTGATGATTGATCTAATTAACTTGTTGATGAGTCATTAACCAATAGAAAATCTTAAATTGAGTGCCCTAAAGATCTTTTTTTGTTTTTGTTTAATCAAGATCCTTTTGGTTACTTGTCCCTTTCAACTAATGACGACTTTAAACAAAATTAACTTGATTAATCGTTTAATTTTGAACTAAACTTTTTGGAGAATTATCAAATCATCCTCATCCTTATCCTAAAGTACTGCCCATGACAGTTGATTTACTTTAAATATTAGAAAAATACAAAGAAACCTCTATTTTCTGTGACGGAGTTTCCTTTCTTTTGGCAGATAAATGTTCACAGAGATTAAGATTGACCTCATCTTTGTTCATAAAGGGAATAAAATGCATCATCTTTTTTCCAATTTTTGGGTGTTTGTTAATGAAGTACCAGGCCATGAAGAAAAGTTGATCCAATTAAAACCTTTTTGAGAGAAAATTACATGACATATTTACACAAAATAATTTAACATTAAGAGGTATAGACTAATTGAGAATGTATGGAGTATTACTTTACTTATGTTGTCTATATGATTTAACTCACATCAAGTATATATCCAAGACACATATCTTGCCATTATTTGAATTTTATGAGTTTGAATTTGTCATCGAGTTTCCAGGTCGTTTTAATTACTGGATTTATAATTAAATATGCATGCATATTTAATATTTTTTAATAAAAGTATAAAATCTAAATAAAAGCTTCTAAATTTATCCAAACTTGTACCTAATATTCTAGTTCCACCCCTGACAGTTTTTGGTCAAGTGTAAACATTGCTTCTTAATTGCTAACCC